>NC_041383.1:50583785-50744248 GCF_002162155.2 Triticum dicoccoides
CCCCTCCCCCCCTAGTCCGAATAGGACAAGGAAGGGGGGGGGGCTTTCCTCTTTCCCCTCCCACGTTTCCTTCTCCACCAAGGCAAGAGGGGGGAGTCCTACTCCCGGTGGGAGTAGGACTCCTCCAAGCGCACCCCTAGGGGGCCGGCCGCACCTCCCCCTCCCTCCTTTATATATGGGGGCAGGGGGGCACCTCTAGACACACAAGTTGATCATCATGATCGTTCCTTAGCCATGTGCGGTGCCCCCCTCCATCATATTCCACCTCGGTCATATCGTTGCTGTGCTTAGGCGAAGCCCTGTGTCGGTAGAACATCATCATCGTCACCACGCCGTCGTGCTGACGGAACTCATCCCCGACACCCTGCTGGATCGGAGTCCGGGGATTGTCATCGAGCTGAACGTGTGCTGAACTCGGAGGTGCCGTACGTTCGGTGCTTGGATCGGTCGGATCGTGAAGACGTACGACTACATCAACCACGTTGTCATAACGCTTCCGCTTACGGTCTACGAGGATACGTGGACAACACTCTCCCCTCTTGTTGCTATGCATCACCATGATCTTGCGTGTGCGTAGGAATTTTTTTGAAATTACTACATTCCCCAACAAACACAACTTCTTGACATCAAGTAAAACATAACTAAAGTGCGAGAAGAAGCTCGGCTCGGTTCAAGCTCACCAGGAAGAGTCCCCAGCTGTCAAGTGCCGCCTGGAGCTTGCTGGCCTCGTCGGCCGCACGCAGCTGACTGACGTTAACCAAGGGAAGGGGCTCCGGCATCTCCTCCACGGCTAGGATGTCGCCATGGCGGTCTTGCTCCCGCAGCACGTACCGGCTCGGCAGCTCCTCCGCCGACATGTGCTGCACCGGCATCGTCGCCACCTTTTTGGGTGTTGGCAGACATCGGTATGCATTCATCGGATGGCCAAGCTGCACTTTTGAAGGCGGATAGGTTTGCTCGCCTCTTGCCGGCGCCACCGCAGGTTTACCCTGTCTTCCATGGCCTTAGATCTTGATCCTTGCCGGCGGGAGGGCTCCAGCTTCCTTTTTAGATGCCTTGTTGTTTTCGTTTAGTGGTTGTGTCAGGATGACGAGGCTTTCTGAAATATTGCAACCTGGTTAAGGGAGCAATTAATGTGGGACAAATCACAGTTGGTTGTTGTAGCCTTATACCAGAGGGAAGTTATAAGATCGATCCCGGTGACTTTTATTCGTGTAAATGGACACTTGATTAGCCACCGCACCCAGTCGACACCCGTCACGGCTACGAACCTACGTCCTGTGGCACTTGCTACGCTTTATTGGTGTGAGTGGCATTTCTTTCAGAAAAGTAAAAACAAAGGACGGTCATCGACGATGCTTTGGTTTTGAAGATGGACGACTGCTCGTCGGGTCGTGTTGCATTTACCGTAGTCCACACGCTCACTCGTCGATCGTCGTGTTGCATTTACCGTAGTCCACAAGCTCACTCGTCGATCGTCACCTAGCTGCAGTAAACTCAACCGGACATCTCTCTTTGATAGCCTTGGCCGATGGCTGGCCAGCATCCGTCAATCGTATCCCGGTGGGTTGGGATTCCATGCACACAGTAGTACTCCCTCCGTTCCCAAATATAAGTCTTTTTAAATATTTTAACAAGTGACTACATACGAAGCAAAATGAGTGAATCTACACTCTAAAGTATGTCTACATACAACAATATGTTGTAATCCATTTAAAATGTCTAAAAAGACTTATATTTAGGAACGGAGTGAGTAGTTGTCACTTGGCCAAGCATGCATGCAAAGTTATGCCGCTGGTGGAATGTATGGAGCCCTTGGTTGTACATCCTCCATGCTGGTGAACCATAGAGACCACAACTGATTTAGAGACAACTAGAGAGAAAGCCGAGACAATGAATCCTACTGATTTGGAGTACACGAACTACCCTAACGAAATGACTGATCTGGACCTAAGAAAACTAGTTGCAACATATCACATCGTAGGTTGTGTGGAGTCACAAAGTCTTGGTGACGTCCATAGCCTTGCATATCACAAACTGGTGAAGTGATCCGATTGTACAATGATGGGCTGGCCTGAATGTCTAATCGCCAATTGGCCACTGTACCAGCCTCATACATAGTGGCGTCAAGCCAATCAGCTTAGCGCTTTCTTAACCACTCGTTCGAGCGACAGGTAAACGGGTGAGACAGTTGATAGATGTACCCAACGGATATCATCAATCTACACAGCTGAATTGGGTGACCCTGACGGCCACAAGGCCCCGAAGGTGCATGCCACTGCTTCCTGGTCGATCAGGTGACTCTTGCGAGCGACAAGTCTATTGTCTACCTTTTTGTTGCCGTTGTTGTTGTTGTGAATGAATCCACCGTCTACAATGACATCTCTCTCCTAAACTGTTACGTATTAGTTTGGGAGCCTGCCTGATCTTTTACAATTTAGAACCTTCCGTATGGGTATTGTTGCTGCCACTGATCTTTTCGCAAATCACTGAAATGATCGTTAGGATGGTTGAAAAAGAATCATAAGCCCTGTTCAAGAATTCGTCCGATTAATCAGTTAACTTGCCGATTAATCCCTACTCGTAGGTTCACCGAGTAGCCGATAAACCGATAAATCGTCCAATGAATTGATTAAATGGCCGATTAATTTGCCGATTAGCCTATTAATCCCAACTCGCCAGCCGACCGAGCAGCTACCAGTTAACGATTTCCTCAACAATGATCATAAGTGAGGATCAATAGAGAATAACCAGGTTGAAATCCATCCGGTGTGGAAGGAGGCAAGAAGCTCGGTTCCACATATCATTAGACATTTTTTTTATCATCACGACGCGGAAGAGATATTGAAGTTGCGAATTCAATCCCCAGGGGATGGTGATTTCATTGCTTCACATTTTGAAAAGAATGGATTATTTTTAATGAAAAGTGCGTACAATCTGGCGCTAAAGCTTAAGGATCGGAAAGAGAATGGTGGGCAATCTAGTACTGCTATTAACGGAGAAAGTAAATTGTGCGATATTATCTGGAAGGCCAACATCCCACAAAAGATTAAAATTTTTGGGTGGCGTGCAACATCTGATAGCCTGGCGGTTCAGGTTAATAGAGTTTTACATCATCAAGCTACCATTCGGACTTGCTCTATCTGTGGGGTTGAGGATGAGAGTACTTTCCACGCTCTTGTTTCTTGCCCAAAGACTCGTGCACTTCGTTTGGCGTTGAGGAAATTGTGGAATTTGCCAGGGGAAGAGGCTTTCAATTATATTGGGCCTGACTGGTTACTTATTTTATTAGACCAGTTAAGTTGTTCGCAAAGGGGCACATCTTATTTCTTTTCTGACGAGTTTGGCACTTAAAAAATGATTTGATTTTTGGGAAAGGAAAAGAAACTGTTATAGGATCCGTCATGTTTCTGGAAAGTTACTGGTTAGCATTTTCGTCGTGCCAACCTACAAATGAGGTAATCACCAATTACAAAGGAAAAGAGGTGGTGGCTGGTTGTGGTGCAAGTAATACTGTTGTGAGGTCCAGAGAGGTGTGGCAGCCGTGTCCTTTTGGCCACATCAAGATCAATGTCGATGCAAGTTTTGGTGGAGAGTTTAAGTGCCGCGAGCGTTGGGGTGGTGGCCTGGAGGTGTACGGATGATATCATTGTCTCATCTTGGGACTTCGTTGGGTTAGGCTTCTGGTGTGGATGAAGTGGAGCTTCGAGCATGCCTAGCTGGGCTTTATATCAGTATTTCTCTTAACATGCCTATTATTTTGAAAACTAATTGTGCGTTCGTGGCTTTTTTCTAGCAAATAAAAGTTGTGACAGATCCTCGCTCATAGACCTCAAGAAGGAAGCACTTAGCATCATCAGGCTTCTGGAAAACTTCAAGTTGTCAAAAATAAATAGAAGGGCCAATTCAGTAGCGCATGAGATTGCTAAATTTAGTTTTGATAATAGATGTGATGGTTTTCTTTTCAATAATTTTCCGCCCGGTGTGGCGCCTGCTGTTATGAACGATTGTAATGACGTTTTAATTAATTAATATATGAACGGGTGTTTTTCAAAAAAAAAGGAAATCCATCCGGTGTGTTTCATGCTGTATATCGTTCTTGGCTCGATTGATTCTAAGATCAAAAGTCCTTTTCAAAGCGCACGTATACGTACGTACTGCTTGCACACGCACGTCTCCGTCCGGGGGAACCGACCAGGCGGATCCATCAGCCGGACACCCCGGGCATAAAAACCGAAGACCGAAGACCGAAACCGAAAAGACCGAGACCGGACCCGAAAAGACCGAACTAGAAAAGACCGAATCAAAAACGGTCTGCAAAAATAGAAGACCGAACTATGTATAGTCTGTTCGGTCATGTTGTTCTGAGGACCGAATAGTCCGTATAGACCGAATTACTAAAAGCCCATCCTAATTCCTAAGGCCCATCTAGCCAGCCCAACGGTCACACACAACTACACTTCCTCACGTCCTCACTTCACGATTCATAACCCTCGTGTTTAGGGTTTACGGCTCTGGCGGCGATCTACCTCCGCCTAGAGACTCTTGCTGGCCGCCGATCCGCTCCTGCCAAATCTGCTCGCCCTGGCCTGTGGGAGGGACTCGGGGGACAGGATCGGTCGGGTTTTTCTTCATCATCAGCTGTTACCGCGCCGACTCCAGGAGTAAAACCCTAGATGGCGGCTGAAGCGAGTTCCTCTTCTGCGGGATGGAAGGGGAAGGATTTGGAAGAGATGCTGCAACATCTGGATCTTCAGGATGATGAGTTGGATGACGTGGTTGTTGGAGAGATGGATTTGAGGAAGTACGAGGCAGATGCAAGGTGGCTAGCAATTGGGAAGGTGAACACGACCAGGCAATTTAGCTCATCGTCGATGTTTCAAACTATGAAGTCAATATGGGGGCTAGCGCATGTCCCCAAGTACAGAGAGGCTGGTGAGAACCTCTACATCTTCCAGATGTTTTGCTTAGGGGATTGGAAGAAGGTTGTTCATGGAGGACCTTGGTTGTTTAGAGGGATGGGGATGCTTATTGAAGACTATGATGGCAAACAGGAGCCAACGTCCTATGTGTTTGACGGCCTATACGTTTGGGCTCAGATTCACAACATACCAGAGCTATACAGGAAGGCGGAGGTAGTGGATCAATTAGCAAGACGCATTGGTCGGGTCAAGGAAACTCAGCTCTCCCCGAGGCTATTTTACGAAGGAGACTATGTCAGAGTGCATGCAAGGGTTCTGGTGAATAAGCCTCTAACTAGGGTGACATCGCTGAACGTGGCGGGGGAAGGGCGGAAGATCCTCCCGGTGAAATACGAGAAGATCCCTTATTTCTGTCAGATATGTGGTCTCATGGGTCATAACCATGAGGAATGCGGCGATGGAGTCTGGGAGGACAAAGATAAGCAATGGGGTGGATGGATGCTTGCGAAGAGGAGGGAGATACCACCGGAATAGCAAGATGGTGGCCGTGGCTTTCCTGGTGGCCGCTCAGGTGGCAGAGGTAGAGGACGGACAGGCAGGGGGGCTCCCCCGGCTCAGACAGGATCACCGAGGAAACGGTCTTCACAAGATGCAGGTTTGGATGAGGAAGTAGAAGGTGGAGATGATGTTACGAGCCCATTAAAACCAGGAGTTACTATGGAGGAAGCCCAAGGAGCAGTAGCACCATCGGCGCGCAGAAATCTGAATTTGGCTTTGTCCGGAAACCCATCTGATCATGTGTTTGGCTCGGTGCAAGAGGAAGCAAGCAACATGTCGCAGAACAATCAACTTTCAATGACTGTTCCGCCACTCCCTCAAGCTTACGTCTCTCCAAGGGAAGCAAAGAAGGCAAAAAATTCAGAGTCACCAGGGAAGCAGAATAAGAACAAGTTGGCATTAATGGCGGGCTCCGACATGGGGCGCGCCAGGCCCAATGAAAACATTATGCTGGAACTGTCGCGGGATTGGCGATCCTACGACGGTTCAAGAACTCCGCGATCTCGAGGAGAAAAGTGCGCCGTCGATTCTTTGTCTAGTTGAAACTCAACTGTCGAAGAACCGAGTTGAAGGTCTTCGTTTTTCGTTAGGTTTTGATTTCAGTTTTGGTGTGAGTAGCTCTGGCCGCAGCGGCGGTATTTGTATCTTTTGGAAAAACTCTCTGGATATTTCAATAAAGAATTTTTCGCAGTATCATGTGGATGCATGGGTCAAGGAGCCGCAGAAGGATCATTGTCGTTTGTCGTGTTTTTATGGTGAAGCAAACAGAAGCCTGCGGTAAAAAACATGGGATATGAAGAAACGTCTTAGAGGCGAGAGCACTTTGCCTTGGTTATGCATTGGAGATTTTAATGAGATTCTAAGGAAGGAAGAGCAAGTTGGCCCAAATGAGCGAGACAGTGCACAGATGGAGGCTTTTCGTGAAGCAGTTGATGTATGTGCCCTAGCGGATTTGGGCTATAGAGGGCTGAATTGGACGTGGGAGAAGAAGGTGGCTGGTGGCCACTACTGTCGAGTTCGGCTTGATAGAGCCTTGGCAACTGCGTCCTGGTCTGAGCTTTTTCCTTATGCTAGCTTAGAGCATCTGACGGCAGTCAAGTCGGACCACTCTCCTATCCTTTTGGAAACTGAACTGGATAATGATAGTATACGGGCAACACAGAGGTGTTGGGGAACGTAGTAATTTCAAAAAAATTCCTACGCACACGCAAGATCATGGTGATGCATAGCAACGAGAGGGAGAGTGTTCGTCCACGTACCCTCGTAGACCGTAAGCGGAAGCATTATGACAACGCGGTTGATGTAGTCGTACGTCTTCACGATCTGACCGATCCAAGCACCGAAAGTACGGCACCTCTGAGTTCAGCACACGTTCAGCTCGATGACGATCCCCGGGCTCCGATCCAGCAAAGCTTCGGGGATGAGTTCCGTCAGCACGACGGCGTGGTGACGATGATGATGTTCTACCGGCGCAGGGCTTCGCCTAAACTCCGCGACGATATGACCGAGGTGGAATATGGTGGAGGGGGGCACCGCACACGGCTAAGGAACGATCCGTAGATCAACTTGTGTTCCATGGGGTGCCCCCTTGCCCCCGTATATAAAGGAGCAAGGGGAGGAGGCGGCCGGCCAGGGAGAGGCGCGCCAAGGGGAGTCCTACTCCCGGTGGACTCCCACCGGGAGTTGGACTCCCTCCTTCCTTGTTGGAGTAGGAGAAGGGGGAAAGAGGGGGAGAGGAGGAAGGAAAGAGGGGCTGCACCCCTTGTCCAATTCGAACCAGAGGGGGGCTGCGCGCCTCCTTCCTTTCGGCCTCTCTCCTCAATTCCCGTATGGCCCAATAAGGCCCATATACTCCCCGGCGAATTCCCGTAACTCTCCGGTACTCCGAAAAATACTCGAATCACTCGGAACCTTTCCGAACTCCGAATATAGTCGTTCAATATATCGATCTTTACGTCTCGACCATTTCGAGACTCCTCGTCATGTCCCCGATCTCATCCGGGACTCCAAACTCCTTCGGTACATCAAAACTCATAAACTCATAATATAACTGTCATCGAAACCTTAAGCGTGCGGACCCTACGGGTTCGAGAACTATGTAGACATGACCTAGAACTATTCTTGGTCAATAACCAATAGCGGAACCTGGATGCCCATATTGGCTCCTACATATTCTACGAAGATCTTTATCGGTCAAACCGCATAACAACATATGTAGTTCCCTTTGTCATCGGTATGTTACTTGCCCGAGATTTGATCGTCGGTATCCAATACCTAGTTCAATCTCGTTACCGGCAAGTCTCTTTACTCGTTCCGTAATGCATCATCCCGTAACCAACTCATTTGGTCACATTGCTTGCAAGGCTTATAATGATGTGCATTACCGAGAGGGCCCAGAGATACCTCTCCGACAATCGGAGTGACAAAACCTAATCTCGAAATACGCCAACTCAACATGTACCTTCGGAGACACCTGTAGTACTCCTTTATAATCACCCAGTTACGTTGTGACGTTTGGTAGTACCCAAAGTGTTCCTCCGGTAAACGGGAGTTGCATAATCTCATAGTTATAGAAACATGTATAAGTCATGAAGAAAGCAGTAGCAACATACTAAACGATCAAGTGCTAAGGCTAATGGAATGGGTCAAGTCAATCACATCGTTCTCCTAATGATGTGATCCCGTTAATCAAATGACAACTCTTTTGTCCATGATTAGGAAACATAACCATCTTTGATAAACGAGCTAGTCAAGTAGAGGCATACTAGTGACACTATGTTTGTCTATGTATTCACACATGTATTATGTTTCCGGTTAATACAATTCTAGCATGAATAATAAACATTTATCATGATATAAGGAAATAAATAATAACTTTATTATTGTCTCTAGGGCATATTTCCTTCAGTCTCCCACTTGCACTAGAGTCAATAATCTAGTTCACATCATCATGTGATTCAACACCAATATTCACATCTGTATGTGATTAACACCCATAGTTCACATCTTCATGTGACCAACACCCAAAGGGTTTACTAGAGTCAATAATCTAGTTCACATAGCTATGTGGTTAATACCCAAAGAGTACTAAGGTGTGATCATGTTTTGCTCGTGGGAGAAGTTTAGTCTACGGGTCTGTCACATTCAGAGCCGTATGTATTTTGCAAATATTATATGTCTACAATGCTCTGCATGGAGCTACTCTAGCTTAATTGCTCCCACTTTCAATATGTATCCAGATTGAGACTTAGAGTCATCTGGATCGGTGTAAAAGCTTGCATCGTTGTAACTTTTACGATGGGCTCTTTTATCACCTCCATAATCGAGAAACATCTCCTTAGTCCTCACTATGTTGTCAAACTCAGAGCAAGGTATACAATAGGTCTGGTTCACAGCATAGCATACTTTATAGAACCTATGACTGAGGCATAGGGAATGACTTTTCATTCTCTTTCTATTTTCTGCCATGGTCGGGTCTTGAGTCTTACTCAACTTCACACCTTTGCATCACAGGCAAGAACTCCTTCTTTGACTGTTCCATTTTGAACTATTTCAAAATCTTGCCAAGGTATGTACTCATTGAAAATCTTATCAAGCGTCTTGATCTATCTCAATAGATCTTGATGCTCAATATGTAAGCAGCTTCACCGAGGTCTTTCATTGAAAAACCTTTTATTCAAGTATCCTTTTATGCTATCCAGAAATTCTATATCATTTCCAATTAATAATATGTCATCCACATATAATATTAGAAATGCTACAGAGCTCCCACTCACTTTCTTGTAGATACAGACTTCTTCAAAAGTCTGTATAAAACCATATGCTTTGATCAACTCATCAAAGCGTATATTCCAACTCCGAGATGCTTGCACATTTTGTTAGTACCTTTAGGATTAACAAAACCTTCTGGTTGCATCATATACAACTCTTCTTTAATAAATCCATTAAAGAATGTAGTTTTGACATCTATTTGCCAGATTTCATAACATGTGACAACTGCTAACAGGATTCGGACAGACTTAAGCATCGCTACAGTTGAGAAAATCTCATTGTAGTCAACACTTTGAACTTGTTGAAAACATTTCGCAACAAGTCGAGCTTAGTAGATAGTAACACTACTATCAGTGTCCGTCTTCCTCTTGGAGATCCATTTATTTAACATGGCTTGCTAATCATTCAGCAAGTCAATCAAAGTCCATACTTTGTTCTCATACATGGATCATATCTCAGATTTTATGGCCTCAAGCCATTTCGTGGAATCTGGGCTCATCATCGCTTCCTCATAGTTCGTAGGTTCATCATGGTCTAGTAACATGACTTCCAGAACATGATTACCGTACCACTCTAGTGCGGATCTTACTCTGGAAGACCTACAAGGTTTGGCCGCAACTTGATCTGAAGTTTCATGATCATCATCATTAACTTCCTCACTAATTGGTGTAGTAATCACTGGAACTTATTTCTGTGATGAACTACTTTCCAATAAGGGAGAAGGTACAATTACCTCATCAAGTTCTACTTTCCTCCCACTCACTTCTTTCGAGAGAAACTTCTTCTCTAGAAAGGATCCATCTTAGCAACGAATAACTTGCCTTCGGATCTGTGATAGAAGGTGTACCCAATAGTTACCTTTGGGTATTCTATGAAGACACACTTCTCCGATTTGGGTTCGAGCTTATCAGGTTGAAAACCTTTTTCATATAAGCATCGCAACTCCAAACTTTAAGAAACGACAGCTTAGGTTTACTGCTAAACCATAGTTTATACGATGTCGTCTCAACGGATTCAGATGGTGCCCTTTTAACGTGAATGCAGCTGTCTCTAATGCGTAACCCCAAAACAATAATGGTAAATCAGTAAGAGACATCATAGATCGCACCATATCCAATAAAGTGCGGTTACGACGTTCGGATACACCATAACGTCGTGGTGTTCCAGGTGGCGTGAGCTGTGAAACTATTCCATATTGTTTCAAATGAAGACCAAACTCATAACTCAAATATTCGTCTCCATGATTAGATCGTAGAAACTTTATTTTTCTTGTTACGATGATTTTTCCACTTCACTCTGAAATTCTTTGAACCTTTTAACTATTTCAGACTTATGTTTCATCAAGTAGATATACCCATATCTGCTCAAATCATCTTGTGAAGGTCAGAAAATAACGATACTTGCCACGAGCATCAACACTCATTGGATCGCATACATCGGTATGTATTATTTCCAATAAGTCAGTAGCTTGTTCCGTTGTTTCGGAGAACGGAGTTTTAGTCATCTTGCCCAAAAGGCACGGTTCGCAAGCATCAAATGATTCATAACCAAGTGATTCCAAAAATCCATCTTTATGGAGTTTCTTCATGCGCTTTACACCAATATGACCCAAACGGCAGAGCCACAAATAATTTGCACTATCATTATTAACTTTTCATCTTTTGGCATCAATATTATGAATATGTGTATCACTATGATCGAGATCCAATAAACTATGTTCATTGGGTGTATGACCATCGAAGGTCTTATTCATGTAAACAGAATAACAATTTATTCTCTAACTTTAAATGAATAACTGTATCGCAATAAACATGATCAAATCATATTCATGCTCAACGCAAACGCCAAATAACATTTATTTAGGTTTAACACTAATCCCGAAAGTATAGGGAGTTTGCGATGATGATCATATCAATCTTGGAACTACTTCCAACACTCATCGTCACTTCCCCTTCAACTTGTCTCTGTTTATTCTGTAACTCCTGTTTCGAGTTACTAATCTTAGCAACCGAACAAGTATCAAATACTCAGGGGCTACTATAAACACTAGTAAGGCACACATCAATAACCTGTATATCAAATATACCCTTGTTCACTTCGCCATCCTTCTTATCCACCAAATATTCAGGGCATTTCCGCTTCCAGTGACCATTTCCTTTGCAGTGTAAGCACTCAGTTTCAGGCTTTGGTCCAGCTGTGGGCTTCTTCACGGGAGTGACAACTTGCTTGTCATTCTACTTGAAGTTCCCTTTCTATCACTTTGCCCTTTTCTTGAAACTAGTGGTCTTGTCAATCATCAACACTTGATGCTCTTTCTTGATTTCTACCTTCGTCGATTTCAACATCACGAAGAGCTCGGGAATCGTTTTCGTCATCCCTTGCATACTATAGTTCATCACAAAGTTCTACTAACTTGGTGATGGTGACTAGAGAATTCTGTCAATCACTATCTTATCTGGAAGATTAACTCCCACTTGATTCAAGCGATTGTAGTACCCAGACAATCTGAGCACATGCTCACTAGTTGAGCGATTCTCCTCCATCTTTTAGCTATAGAACTTGTTGGAGACTTCATATCTCTCAACTCGGATATTTGCTTGAAATATTAACTTCAACTTCTGGAACATCTCATATGGTCCATGACGTTCAAAACGTCTTTGAAGTCCCGATTCTAAGCCGTTTAAGCATGGTGCACTAAACTATCAAGTAGTCATCATTTTGAGCTAGCCAAACGTTCATAACGTCTGCATCTGCTCCTGCAATAGGTTTGTCACCTAGCGGTGCATCAAGGACATAATTCTTCTGTGCAGCAAGGAGGATAAACCTCAGATCACGGATCCAATCCGCATCATTTCTACTAACATCTTTCAACACAATTTTCTCTAGGAACATATGAAAATAAACATATGAAAGCAACAACGCAAGCTATTGATCTACAACATAATTTGCAAAATACTACCAGGACTAAGTTCATGATAAATTTAAGTTCAATTAATCATATTACTTAAGAACTCCCACTTAGATAGACATCCCTCTAATCCTCTAAGTGATTACGTGATCCATATCAACTAAACCATAACCGATCATCACGTGAGATGGAGTAGTTTTCAATGGTGAACATCACTATGTTGATCATATCTACTATATGATTCACGCTCGACCTTTCAGTCTCCGTGTTCCGAGGCCATATCTGCATATGCTAGGCTCGTCAAGTTTAACCTGAGTATTCCGCATGTGCAAAACTGTCTTGCACCCGTTGTAGATGGACGTAGAGCTTATTACACCCGATCATCACGTGGTGTCTGGGCACGACGAACTTTGGCAACGGTCCATACTCAGGGAGAACACTTCTTGATAATTTTAGTGAGAGATCATCTTAAAATGCTACCGTCAAACAAAGCAAGATAAGATGCATAAAGGATAAACATCACATGCAATCAATATAAGTGATATGATATGGCCATCATCATCTTGTGCTTGTGATCTCCATCTCCGAAGCATCGTCATGATCAGCATCGTCACCGGCGCGACACCTTGATCTTCATCGTAGCATCGTTGTCGTCTCGCCAACTATTGCTTCTACGACTATCGCTACCGCTTAGTGATAAAGTAAAGCAATTACAGGGCGTTTGCATTTCATACAATAAAGCGACAACCATATGGCTCCTGCCAGTTGCCGATAACTTCGGTTACAAAACATGATCATCTCATACAATAAAATATAGCATCACGTCTTGACCATATCACATCACAACATGCCCTGCAAAAACAAGTTAGACATCCTCTACTTTGTTGTTGCAAATTTTACGTGGCTGCTAAGGGCTTTTAGCAAGAACCGTTCTTACCTACGCATAAAAACCACAACGATAGTTTGTCAAGTTGGTGCTGTTTTAACCTTCGCAAGGACCGGGCGTAGCCACACTCGATTCAGCTAAAGTGAGAGAGACAGACACCCGCCAGCCACCTTTAAACACAAATGCTCGCAACGGTGAAACCAGTCTCGCGTAAGCGTACGCGTAATGTCAGTCAGGGCCGCTTCATCTCACAATACCGCCGAACCAAAGTATGACATGCTGGTAAGCAGTATGACTTGTATCGCCCACAACTCACTTGTGTTCTACTCGTGCATATGACATCTACGCATAAAACCAGGCTCGGATGCCACTGATAGGGAACGTAGTAATTTCAAAAAAATTCCTACGCACACGCAAGATCATGGTGATGCATAGCAACGAGAGGGGAGAGTGTTCGTCCACGTACCCTCGTAGACCATAAGCGGAAGCGTTATGACAACGCGGTTGATGTAGTCGTACGTCTTCACGATCCGACCGATCCAAGCACCGAACGTACGGCACCTCCGAGTTCAGCACACGTTCAGCTCGATGATGATCCCCGGGCTCTGATCCAGCAAAGCTTCGGGGATGAGTTCCGTCAGCACGACGGCATGGTGACGATGATGATGTTCTACCGGCGCAGGGCTTCGCCTAAACTCCGCGACGATATGACCGAGGTGGAATATGGTGGAGGGGGCACCGCACACGGCTAAGGAACGATCCGTAGATCAACTTGTGTTCCATGGGGTGCCCCCTTGCCCTCGTATATAAAGGAGCAAGGGGAGGAAGCGGCCGGCCAGGGAGAGGCGCACCAAGGGGAGTCCTACTCCCACCGGGAGTAGGACTCCCTCCTTCCTTGTTGGAGTAGGAGAAGGGGGGAAGAGGGGGAGAGGAGGAAGGAAAGAGGGGCTGCACCCCTTGTCCAATTCGGACCAGAGGGGGGCTGCGCGCCTCCTTCCTTTCGGCCTCTCTCCTCAATTCCCGTATGGCCCAATAAGGCCCATATACTCCCCGGCGAATTCCCGTAACTCTCCGGTACTCCGAAAAATACCCGAATCACTCGGAACCTTTCCGAACTCCGAATATAGTCGTCCAATATATCGATCTTTACGTCTCGACCATTTCGAGACTTCTCGTCATGTCCCCGATCTCATCCGGGACTCCGAACTCCTTCGGTACATCAAAACTCATAAACTCATAATATAACTTTCATCGAAACCTTAAGCGTGCGGACCCTACGGGGTCGAGAACTATGTAGACATGACCTAGAACTATTCTTGGTCAATAACCAATAGCGGAACCTGGATGCCCATATTGGCTCCTACATATTCTACGAAGATCTTTATCGGTCAAACCGCATAACAACATACGTTGTTCCCTTTGTGATCGGTATGTTACTTGCCCGAGATTTGATCGTCGGTATCCAATACCTAGTTCAATCTTGTTACCGGCAAGTCTCTTTACTCGTTCCGTAATGCATCATCCCGTAACCAACTCATTTGGTCACATTGCTTGCAAGGCTTATAATGATGTGCATTACCGAGAGGGCCCAGAGATACCTCTCCGACAATCGGAGTGACAAAACCTAATCTCGAAATACGCCAACTCAACACGTACCTTCGGAGACACCTGTAGTACTCCTTTATAATCACCCAGTTACATTGTGACGTTTGGTAGTACCCAAAGTGTTCCTTCGGTAAACGGGAGTTGCATAATCTCATAGTTATAGGAACATGTATAAGTCATGAAGAAAGTAGTAGCAACATACTAAACGATCAAGTGCTAAGGCTAACGGAATGGGTCAAGTCAATCACATCGTTCTCCTAATGATGTGATCCCGTTAATCAAATGACAACTCTTTTGTCCATGGTTAGGAAACATAACCATCTTTGATAAACGAGCTAGTCAAGTAGAGGCATACTAGTGACACTATGTTTGTCTATGTATTCACACATGTATTATGTTTCCGGTTAATACAATTCTAGCATGAATAATAAACATTTATCATGATATAAGGAAATAAATAATAACTTTATTATTGTCTCTAGGGCATATTTCCTTCAAGAGGCCCTTTCGATATGAATGTATGTGGGAACGTGATGGTCGCTTTGGCGCTGCAGTCGAGAACGCATGGAAAGCTACTGGGAGGGCACAATCTGTCTCGGCTATTTCTGCAAAACTAGCTCATATGGCCATAGAATTACAAAAGTGGGGGCGGGCTACCTTTGGGTCAGTCCGGTCTGAACTCAGAAATTTACGCTGAAAGTTAGGAGACTTGCGAGCGGATCAACTGCGAGTTGGACCGAGCACAAAAGAGAAGGAAGTGGAAGCCAGGATGGTCGAGCTATGTTTTCGAGAGGAGATCATGTGGCGGCAAAGGGCCCGCATCCAGTGGCTGGCTGAAGGTGATAGTAATACAAAAAATTTCCATAAAAAAGCAAGTGCACGAAGGGCCAAGAACAACATCGTGGAGCTCCAGAAAGGTGATGGCTCTATGACGTCGGATTTTGATGAGATGGCGTCCATGGTGACGAGCTTTTATAAGAATTTGTATGCTTCGGAAAACACCATTGGGATGGAAGAGGTTCTCTCCCACATCCCGGTTGAAGTTGATCATCAAATGAACAGTAGGCTGGACTCACCGTATACAATTGAAGAGGTTAAGTCTGCACTCTTCCAAATGTTTCCTACGAAGGCCCCCAGGCCAGATGGCTTCCCTACTAACTTTTTTCAGAGGCACTGGGACCTGTGTGGTGATGAGGTAACAGAGATGGTGCTGCGTGTTCTGAGTGGTGATGATTCACCGGAGGAGATAAACAAAACTTTCATCGTTCTTATTCCCAAGATTGCTAGTCCAAAAAATTTAGCTCAGTTTTGACCGATTAGTCTCCGCAATGTGATTTTTAAGATCGCATCAAAGGTATCGGCTAACCGGCTCAAGCTTATTCTCCCCGAGATCATTTCTAAGGAACAATCTGCATTTGTACCTGGCCGCCTAATCACTGATAATTTTATCTCTGCTTATGAGTGCTTACACTATATGAAAACCAAGAAGGTGATGGGTAACCGGTTTTGTGCACTAAAACTAGACATGATGAAGGCCTACGACAGGCTCGAATGGCCATATTTGAAGGCGGTGATGCTTAAGTTGGGTATCAGTACTCGGTTTACTGATGCTATTATGAGGTGCGTAATCTCGGTGTCTTTTTTTGTCATGTTTAACGGAGGCAAGCTTGATGAGTTCAAACCAACTCGAGGGTTAAGGCAGGGAGACCCTATCACCTTACCTTTTCCTGTTAGCGGCGGAAGGTCTTTCTTCGCTGCTTAAATCCACGACCTCAGGGGAGAGTATTCATGGGATCCAGGTGGCACCCGGAGCACCGTGTGTTAATCACCTTCTTTTTGCAGATGATAGCTTGCTCTTTTTTGATGCTACACCTGAAATGGCGGAGCGAGTAAATGTGCTGCTTCAGAAATATTGTGCAGCATCGGGACAACGAATTAATAAAGAGAAGTCTTCTATTTTCTTTAGCAAGGGATGTTCGGATGTCTTGAGGAAGAATGTCATGCAAGTTCTTGATGTTCAAAATGAAAAGCTGTCAGAATATCTAGGCCTCCCATCAGATGTTGGGAGAGCTAAGGAGGGCTCGTTCAAGTACTTGAAGGATAGGATCTGGAAACAAGTTCAAGGCTAGATGGAAAAGACACTGTCAGTCGGAGGAAAAGAGGTTCTTATTAAGTCAGTTGCACAAGCAATATCCACATATTCTATGGCATGTTTCAAGCTTCCGAGGGGTTTGTGCCTACACATCAATGGCCTGCTCCGTAAGTTTTGGTGGGGCTCCAAGAAGGGAGAGAGGAAGACTGCATGGGTCTCTTGGGAGGTGATGACTCAGCCCAAGTTTATGGGGGGTATGGGGTTCCGTGACATTGAGCTTTTCAATTTAGCCTTACTCGCTCGTCAAGCATGGCGCTTGCTGCAAGAACCTGATTCCCTCAGCGCACGTATACTCAAGGCAGTTTACTATCCTGATCGCAACTTTCTGGAAGCCGAGCTGGGGAGCAAACCATCCCAGGTCTGGCGCTCTATACATGAAGGTCGGGATACTCTCTAGTTGGGCATAATTAAGAGGATCGGTATAGGAAGTGCAACGAACATTTGGCATGACAATTGGATACCCAGGGATCACAAGTTGAGGCCGGTGTGTCCAAAGACCTCAGACCCTCCGCAGCTTGTATCGGATCTGATTGACCAGAGCAATGCTTGCTGGAATATTGCTGAACTTAATAAATACTTTTATGCGATGGACATTGAGGCGATTCTGAACATTCCTTGGAGTACTCGAGTTCAAGATGACTTCTGGGCCTGGCACTATGATAGGAGGGGAGTTTTTTCAGTTTGGTCTGCTTATCGACTTCTAGCCTCGACGAAACAGCAGAGAACGGATTGGCTGGAGCATAACCCGAACCACTCTCATGGCGACGAGGACAAGAAATCTTGGGGAAAACTGTGGAACCTGAGTATCCCGTCCAAGATTAAGGTGTTTGCTTGGCGTTTAGCCAGGACTTCGCTCCCAACTGGAGATGTCCGGTGTGACAGGAAAATGACAAATACGCCGGCGTGTTCGATATGCAACGCGGCTACCGATTCCTGGAGACACTCCTTATTTGATTGCCATATGTCCCGTTGTGTGTGGGCCTTAGCCGACGAGGAACTGACAGAAGTTGCTATCTCAAACAAAACGGAAGATGCAAGATTATGGCTGTTTTGGTTGCTTGATACTTTACCAGAGGAGGAGGTAGTTCAAGTTCTGGTTACGATGTGGGCAATATGGTGGGCGAGACGACGGGCTATCCATGACGACCAATACCAAAGCCCCCTCAGCACCTCAGTTTTTGTCAAAAAGTTCTTGGAAGATCTTGATTTGGCGGCGGACAGCAAGCGGTGCCCGGCCAAGGACCGGCCTGCGATACACAAGGACCTGCATGCAACAGCTCATAATGCAAGGGTTCGATCGTCATGGATCCCCCCAACCGATTTCGACGTGAAAATAAATGCTGACGGGGGGGTGTCAAGATGTGGCAGAAGAGGGGCCGCGGCGGTCGTTTGCCGTGACAAGGCGGGAACTTTCTTGGGAGCATCAGCGAGAGTTTTTGACGGCCTTACGGACCCATCCTCGTTAGAGGCGCAAGCCTGCAATGAGGCTCTTTCATTGGCTGAGGACCTAAACTTGAATTCTGTTTGTGTGGCATCGGACTGCGCGGAGTTGATCTCCAAGATCGGGACGGAAGCTCCTTGCCACTACACAGCGATACTCCGGGAGATTACCCATCGGTCTGCTGGTTTTCATAATATCCGCTTTGTTCATGAAAATAGGAAGTTTAATTTTGAAGCACATTCGCTTGCGAAAGCTGCTGTTTCTTTGTCTAGCGGGCGCCACGTGTGGCTTGTTTCTACACCCGACATCATCTGTATCCCTATAAACATCCAACTATAATAAAGGTTTACAGATGCTCAAAACAAAAACTTCACGATTCACAGGAACCAGCCGGCACCTGATTCACTTCCGTTCCTCTTTTTCTCTCCCACTACTAACCCTAGCCGCCGCCCGCCGCCCGCCGCTGTGGCCCGATGCCCCATGAGACGTGAGCCCGTGACGATTGACGACTGCGGCACCGAGGCGCGCCGCGCGCCGCGCGCCCTGACTGATGAAGACTGGCGCCCACAGCGGCGACCCTGACCGGTGAAGAGCGGTGCCCCGAGCGGCAGTCCTGACCAGGGAAGACCGGCGCCCCGCGTCGACAACCCCGACTCCCCGTCGGTCGCTCCACTTCCCGCGACGCGGCCGTCCGCCACCGGTGCTGCACCTCTTGACGGCCGGTTCAACAGATGCAGTCCATCACCACAACCCGTCCTCTTCCACACTATTCGCTGGCTCGCCGCCTGCTGCCATCTTTCGGTTCTCCACATTGCAGCTGATGGTGACTTACTTCATCTCTCTATGTACATATATATGATTCCCATGAAATCAGCACTCCAGCTGGTATTTTGTAGGCAATACATGGCTTTCTTTGTGTCAAATGTTAGCACTTGCAGACAACAAATAGAACTCTGTACTACACTTAACTAGAGGAGTGTCAAATGTTACCACAAGGTTATTTGTGTGGTCAATTGGGTTGTTTTGCAAACATAGTAATTTGTTTTCTACTTATTTCTGCACTTTCAACTTCTATCCATGCAGCCTTGTAAAGCAACACTTTAAAATGGAACATTCAGAGTGCGGATTTGGGCAAGATAACTGAGAAGAATCACACACTTTAGCAGCTTCAATACTTTAGTACTACTAGTAGGAGTAGAGAATATATATCTATAATCCACTTTGTTATTGCAAGTTAAATCCTGAGTACAGAATTCTTATGTACATAGTAAAGCATTTGTGCTTGTTTCCTAAAACTAGATATATACATGGTATATATCATTTTGGTAGCTGATACGAGATACACAAAGATGGGTTATATGCACTTTATGTTCTGATTTGCTCATGTCAATGTTGTTTGACAGACCAATGTCCTCTTTTTTGTAGATGTTTCCTATACCGGATTCTAAATATGATGAGTTGAATGAGAAAGATGCTGAAGCAAAAGGTGCCAATCTAGAAGCTGCTCAAGATGACAAGCCAAAAGAACGGAAGCAAATGGCGTCATGAAATCTTATTGTTGGACCATGAATTACGAATCTTCTTACTTATGAATCTTGTCACTTGCTGTCAAGTATAAACATGTATTGGTATTTTGTTTACTTGCTGTCAAATATAAACATGTATTGCTACTGGGAGTAACTCGTTGTAGCAATTAATTTGGTCTGTTTGGTCGGGACCGAAGACCGAATAGTAAAGACCGAAGACCGAATAGTGAAGAACCGAAAAGACCGAAATTAATTTGGTCTTCAATTCCGGAAGACCGAATTTTTGGAAGACTGAAAAGACCGAACCGAACAAACCGAAAAGAGCGAACGCCTGGGGCGACCGCTAGCCTTGTAGGTGCATGCGTGGTCGGGAAATAGAGCCAGCTCCGTTTTTTCAAAAAAAAAAGGAGCCATCTTCGTTTCATCGTCGTCCATCGTGGTCGCGGCCGGAAAGTATCAACGCGCAAAATCTTCACCGTAGCCACTCTCTATGCACACAACAAAATCGTTCAGCCAGCACAGAAACACGCTCTCGCGAAAAAGAAGACGCATTGAGGCTAGATCACGCGTCACAGTGGGTTGCTAAAGCACACTTGGGTACCAATAAAGGGCTCTTCACTGACAGTTCTTGGCTTCGGAGGAGACGAAGGAATAGTGATTGATGATGATTGAAGTCTGCCACTGGTTCGCGCCTCCACTGCCCTGGTTTACACGCTTCCCTTTCATAGTTTTAAATAGCCGGCTATAGCTCCCGCCGCTAAATGGTCGTCTTCACAAGTAACCTGTTATAGATGATTTGAAGGCCCGCCGCTATTTTTCATAGCCCGCTATTTAAAACATTGCCCTTCTCTCGTTCCCGCCCTTCCCTTCTATTTTTCGCGCCCTTGAGTCACCGGCTTTTGTTAGGTCTCATGCAAAATTTAGTTCTCACAATCATCCATCCATCAGGTAGACACATCGGATCACAAAAAAGCATGAAACTACAGTACACACAAGATAACCATGAAACTACAGGGCACTGAAGATAAAAGGGGGCTAGACCCTTTGAGCTAACTAGCCGGTGTGACTCTGATTGCTCACCCACTTCCCCAATTTCGTAGTCGTGACAAGTGTTGCACGATTTATTGGTGCGAGTGACACTTTATTCAAAAAAGTAAAACAAAGGACGGCAGTCACCGACGATGCTTGGTTCTGAAGAACAACGACCACGTCGAGTTGTGTTGCAGCTAGCTACTGTAGTGCACACACTCACTTGTCGGTCCTCACCCATATTTAACCGGACGTCTCTCTTTGATAGCCTAGGCCGACGGCCGGCCAACATCCATCAATAGCATCTCGCGGGTTTGATTCCATGCTAAGCATAGAGTAGTAGTTGTCACTTATAAAACATAGGTTTTGAGGGAACTGGCTCAACCCTCTATAGAGTGGCCTATATATGTGTGTGTGGTTGTACGAGAAATTCTATGATATATGATTGGTCGTACGAGAAATTCCATTATATATACATGACATGTACAGTATATAGTAGCGTAAAATGTGTTTGATATAAAAAAGAATTAAATAAAAACACAAAATGAAAAGAAAAAAATAAACCATAAACCCTAAACCTTTAGTCCCGGTTGGCGCGCGCTACCGGGCACGTGGAAGGGATATTTATTCCCGGGTCGTGGTCAACCGGGACTAAAGGGTGGGGACCTTTAGTCCCGATTTATTTGTCCCGATTGGTGACCAAGCACTAAAGGACCTTCCCAACACGGACTAAGAGCAACTCTAGCAGACCCGCATCCGCCCCCGACCCGCAAAATAACCGCCAAAATGCGGGTACGGGGCGGAAAGCCTGCCCGACCAGACCCCGCATCCCACAAAAAATTTTGGGGGACGCGGCAAATTCTCCGCCCCAACCCGGGAAAACGCGGGTTTCCCCCTCGCGGCTACGGTGCCCTGCATCGGAGAGATGCAGTTGACGGGAGGGACATTTCAGCCCCCGCGCATTCCCCCTCCTTCCGCCGCCGCCCGCCCTTTGCTTTCGCCCGCCCGCCGCCGGCGATTCCGGCCATATCTGCGGGCGAAATCAGCCGCCACCGTTTAGTCCCTTTTGTCGGATTTCGGGTGCCGGCAGACCCTTGAGGTTCGAACACTGGGGTGCGCGCGGAGATTATGCCCTCTGTCTACATGTTCCTCACCGAATCGCTAGGATCTAAACTACGAAAAGATCAACACAAGAGACGCAGGGTTTATACTGGTTCAGGCCACCATTGTGATGTAATACCCTGCTCCAGTGTGTGATTTGGTGGATTGCCTCTTGGGCTGATGACGAACAATACAAGGAAGAACAGCCTCGCGAGGGTCTGTTCTTGGGTGGTGCAATGAACTGCTAGGAGGAGTTCAGTCGCCCTATCTCTCTCTCTTTCTATCCTAGATGTATGCCAGATACCAGATACCAGCTGCCCCTACCCTGGGGGTGGCTAGTCCTATTTATAGGCAAAGGCCCTGGGCCTCTTCCCAAATATTGAGCGGGAAGGGCGCCAACAATTGGCCATTTTGAAGGGGAACAGCGGATACACCTATCCTGACTAAAGTTGGTCCTCGCCTGTCAAAGGCTCTGGTGGTGACGCCGGCTTGGGCTCTACGGTGACCTCCATCCTGCCGTTGGACTGGTCTTGGTCTCGTTGCACCGAAATGGATGCCTTTGCTTGATGCTCTCGCCTGCGCTTGCTCCCCTTGCACCAAAGAGGAAAGGAGGACACTGCGCGGGCTGGCGCCCGACTGGCGCCCTTGGTCGTCATGGCTTGCGTCATGGGCACCTCACGAGGTACCCCGCCTTGAACTCTCCGCCTCCTCGTGAGCCAGCCTGATGAGGCCGTGCCTGAGGAAGCTCCCTGTCGTCCGCCCCACGAGGCTTGGCCCCTCACGAGGGTCTTGAGCTTGTGTTGATGAAGATGGGTTGCGCTGGGCCCCCTTTGAGCCACGCCGCAGGCCGCAGGCAGGCAAGTCTGGGGACCCCCGTTCCCAGAACACCGATAGTAGCCCCCGGGCCCACGGCGCGCCCGGACTTGTTCGAGCAGAGAGGCGAAAGGGCAAGTGCGAAGCGTCGCGAGCCCTAACAGCCTACGGCCTTGGGCGCCGCGTGGCGGTTGATTGGACGTGGGCGCCTCCGCTTCCCCACGGCGCCTCGGCAACTGCACGGATGCGACAAGTCCCTACATGCAAAACGGGTAATGATTACCTGCGATCGTGGCGGTCGACGGTTGGCCTTCGCCGGCTATAAGTACGGAATGGTGTGCGCCTTTCCGGCCCACCCCTCTTGCTTCTCCTTCTCCTTCATGGCTCCGCCATGGAAGTTCTCGGCCGCAGAGAAGGGGAAGGCTCGCCAGGTCGAGTCTACCTCTCCCCCTCCCAAGCACGGTCGAGGCCGCCCTCGCAAACATCCTGTGGCCTCCACGGTGTCCCCCCGCAGTCGCGGAGGTGGCTCTCTGCGCGGCGATGAGCGGCTGGCCATGGTCGGGGGGCGTGCTCCGGCCGTGCGACCCCCGAGGCCGCGCCTTCATACTGCGGAGGTGCTGCTGGAGTTCATTGTGTGGGCGGCGGAGCCAGCCAGCGCCCGGCTTCAGCTCCCTCGCTTCCTCCTAGGTGACCTCCCAGCCGGCGCCTTGGATGGCCTCTGGCTCCAGGCAGATGGCTGCTGTAGTCGGGCCTCGTGGGCTTCGCTGGAGGTCTCCGCCGCCGGGAGCCTGGCCTTGACCCACGGCTGGCAGACGTTTGCCCGCGCGCGTGGCCTAAGCCGCCGGTGCACTCTACACTTCAAGTTCGACGGCGACGCCACCCTCTATGTGAGGGTGTTTGGGGAAGATGGTCGCCGCGCAGGGTGCTGCCCTGAAGACGACGATCGCGGCCGGGGACTCAGCCCCGGCGAGGACGGAGAGGACAGCGCGCGCGTGGTTGGCGGCACCCGAGACTCCTCAAGCTTCACCAGCTCTTCTTCGGGTAGCGACTCTTCTAGCAGCGGCCGCGGCCAGCCCCCATGCCGTCGCGCCCGCTTGGAGGGCGGCAGTGGGTCTGCCCGCCATCGTGCCCCGGTGAAGCGTGAGAGGGAGTCCGCCTGAGCTCCGGAGGCGGCTTGAGTCTTCCCTGAGGGCCGGCGTGGGGCAAGCTTCCCCTGATTTGTTCTTTTCTTTCTTTTCTCCTACGCAAAAAAAGACAACTGTGTGGGGCCCCATGGGGGCATGTTTGGGTTATTGTCGTCAATCATCATACTGCTTCTGTTATTTCGGTATTGTTCCTTTCTGTCGCATGCCCACGCGTAGGTAATCCCCAGCCTCACCCGTGGGGGCGACCGGCCCAGGCCCCGTATTCGAGTCGTGGTGCCCGTGAGTCACGGACTAGAGGGGCGCTCCTGTAGCGGACCCGGGCCGTGAAACCTTGAGCGATTGAGACATGAACACTCGCGAGGGCTCCCGAGGCTTCCACCTCGCGAGCCCTTGTGCAAGAGAAATCGAGGCAGGAGAGCGAAAAAGTTGGAGAACCACAAGTCGAAAGGCGGCGATAGTTTCGATAAAACTCCAAATAATAATGAACTAGCCAACTGCGGAAAGCAAACGAAAAAGCCGCTTCCGGCACATAGTCTAGTCTTCGACGTCTTCTCCCAGCGCGGAGCTAAGTGCTGCCACTGGGCGTGGGAGGGAGCCCCAAGGCCTGAGGCCGGCCCCCCTGAGACTCCGGGGCGTGTACAGCCCCAACTCATTATTACGTGAGAGTGTCACGGGCGATGAGCTTCACAGGCGTTGGCCTTCTTCACAGGCTCCGGGCCTTTCTTCGGGGAGGCAAGCTTCACGGGCATTGGCCGTCTTCACAGGCTCAGGGCCTTTTCCAAAATGCGGCAGCTTCACAGGCGTTCGCCTTCTTCACAGGCTCTGGGCGTTTTCCAAAAAGGATGAGCTTCACAGGCATTCGCCTTCTTCACAGGCGTTGGGCCTTTTCCAAAAAGGATGAGCTTCACAGGCATCCACCTTCTTCACAGGCGCTGGGCCTTTTCCAAAACGCGGCAGCTTCACAGGCTTTCGCCTTCTTCACAGGCTCTGGGCCTTTTCCAGAAGAGATGAGCTTCACAGGCATTGGCCTTCTTCACAGGCTCTGGGCCTTTTCCAAAAGAGATGAGCTTCACAGGCATTCGCCTTCTTCACAGGCTCTGGGCCTTTTCCAAAAGAGATGAGCTTCACAGGCATTCGCCTTCTTCACAGGCTCTAGGCCTTTTCCAAAAGAGATGAGCTTCACAGGCATTCGCCTTCTTCACAGGCTCTGGGCCTTTTCAGGGGTAAAACCTCCGGAGGTGCTGGATGTTCCACGTGTTCTGGATAGGTACTCCCTCCTGCGTCTCCAAGCGCACGGAACCGGGCCTGGAAACATGAACAACCTTGAACGGGCCCTCCCACATGGGAGAGAGCTTATGCAGTCCCTCCCTGGAGAGGACCCTGCAGGCTTAACATAAAAGGAACAAGAGTTCGCCGTGACAATCGACAGTTAGCCGTTAGCTGCCTTGGAGAGGCGATGAGGCGCGAAAGGCCTGGCGGGGTGCATTGGGGCACTCGTGAAACAGCGCGGGACTCACGGGGCCCGACCCCAAGGCGGGTTGCGCCCGGCACTGGGCCCTATCTTGGAGCGGGTTCCTGTAAATTTGGTTAGATGTCGGTGCTCTACGTCCTCGGGTCCCGGCTCTCGAGCTGGTCTCAGCCGTCGCTGGTATGCCAGGTCGCGATGCCGTGGGCAAGACCAGAGGGTGAGGGCCGGAGAGCCGGTAGGAGCCCTGAGTCGCGATGCTCAGTCACACCCCCCTTTAACGCGCAAGCTGGGTTAGATGTCGAAACTCTACGTCCTCGGGTCCCGGCTCTCGGGCTGGTCTCAGCTGTCGCTGGCATGCCAAGTCGCGATGTCGTGGACAGACCAGAGGGTGAGGGCCGGAGAGCCGGTAGGAGCCCTGAGTCGCGATGCTCAGGCACCCCCCTTTAACGCGCAAGCTCACGACATCCAAGAAGAAAAGGTGCCGTGAACAGGCACCAAATAACAAGCGTGATGGGTCGAAAGCATGGCCCTAAGATAAGTGCAAAAGGGGTACATGCCATTGGGTCTGACCCGAGTGGCTTGGGGATGATGCAGCCCGAGGGGCGCCCCCAATGAAGTAAGCTAAGAACATGAAATAAAAGGGATACACACCGCAGGGACGGACCCACGCGGCCTGGGAATAATGCGGCCCTGAGGGCGCTCCCAGCTGGAAATGAAACTTGAAAGATGTCACCTGATGATGCTGAAGACGAAGGGGTGTTGATGTAGCAGACTCGGCGGGCTGCGGGAGCCGATCCTCACGAGCCCCCAGGCCCTGGGGCCTCAGGAGGCTCCAGAGGCGCTGGTGGCTCCTCGCGGACCATCTCCATCTCCACCAGGGCTGCGGAACGCCTGACCTCTTGAGCCTCCAGGATGGCCCTCATGAGGCGCTGGTATGCGGCAGCCGCGTTCGGCAAGCCATAAGGCATGCGAACGTAGCTGTGGGGCGGACCCTCACAGCGTCCCACTTGCGAAGGTCAGAGGCGCTCCTGAGATGTGGCTTGGTTGAGCCCTGGTATGTCAATACAGACGCGCAGCCCACCATCCTCACCTGGATGGGGGGCCACAGCAGGTAAGCGGCGGCTGCCTCTCATGACTCTTGACTCCTGTAGCTCCTGAATGGCCTTGCTGACGAACTCCTGAGGATTTGGCCCTCCTTGCCTTGCTCCTTCTTGAGGGAAACGTGCTTCGAAACACGCCTCCACGTGGTGCCCAAGCGCCTCCCTCGTGACCTTGGCGAGGTCGGCGGCCCTCCAGGGGAGAGCCCCCGAGCCCTGCCTGAAGGGGGCGCTGGGCGCGCCTCCCTATGCGATAGAAGGAGGTTCCCCCTGAGCAGGCGCGGGCCCTGAAGGGAGTTGCCCTTGCCGCCCGGGTGGAGCCGATCACAGTACAGGAGTTGTACAGTCAGCTCCTCAACTTCGACGCCCGTTTCAGCCTTCTTCACGGTGCCAACATCCGGCAATCGTCTGCCAACTCCGTCTCTCATGGCCGCGGCCGGGGGCGCGGTCACCAGGGGCAACGCAACGGCGGCCGTGGGTGCAGCACTGCCGACTACTCCAACAATGGCAGTGCTGGCTACACCAACACCGGCGGCAGCGGCGGCAACAACTACAACAACAGGGCCGGGGGTGGTGGCTTCCACAACAACAACAGCCGCCGCCCTCCTCCTTCTTCCCGAGCACGCCCTCGCTGCCAACTCTGCAAGAAACCGGGCCATGAGGTAATGGACTGCTGGCATCGCTATGACGAGAACTTCGTCCCTGATGTCAAGCACGTTGCCGCGGCCATGCGTGAACAAGGAGGAGAAGGGGTGTGGTACGTTGATTCTGGTGCCACGGATCATGTCAAAAGCGAGCTAGAACAACTGCTCTTCGTGAACAGTACCACGGCGGCGATCAAATTCACACCGCAAGTGGTGGAGGTATGGATATTCAACACATTGGTCAAACCCTTATTAATAATTCCCCTACACTCAAACGTGATCTCGTCCTCAAAGATGTCCTTCATGTACCTCAAGCTGATAAAAATCTCGCATCCATGTCTCATTTAGCTCATGACAATAATGTCTTCTTTGAAACTCACCCTCGTTATTTTTTTATCAAGGATCGGGCAACGAGGGAACTCCTTCATCACGGTAGATGCATTGGAGGTCTCTACCCCATCACATCCGGAGCTTTTAGTCGCAAGCGTCTTCAAGTTTTCTCCGTCATCAAGCCCTCTTTGGCAAGGTGGCATCAAAGATTAGGACATCCATCTTCGATCATTGTTAAACAAGTAGTTAATAAAGGCAATCTCTTGTTGTCACATAGTTCAAATAGTGAGTCTGTTTGCGAAGCTTGTCAATATGCCAAGAGTCACCAACTACCTTATCCCAAGTCGAATAGTGTATCTCATGCTCCTTTAGAACTTATTTTCAGTGATGTGTGGGGACATGCAAGAGACTCCTTTGGTAGAAAGAAATACTATGTCAGTTTCATTGATGATTATAGCAAATTCACATGGATTTATTTGCTTAAGTACAAATCTGAGGTTTTCTCTGTATTTCAAGAGTTTCAAAAACTTGTTGAACGACACTTTGATCGAAATTTTTTGACAGTCACGGAGGGGAGTATGAAAAACTCAACTCGTTCTTCCGTAGCATAGGCATTGAACATCATGTTTCTTGTCCTCATGCTCACCAACAGAATGGCTCCGCTGAACGGAAACACCGTCACATTGTTAAAGTTGGTTTATCTCTTCTTGCCCATGCATCTATGCCTCTCAAATATTGGGATGAAGCTTTTATCACTACCACCTATCTTATAAATCGTCTTCCTAGCAAAGTTATTGGCAATATCACTCCATTAGAGCGTCTCTACCATCAAACACCCGACTACAATTTTCTCAAAATATTCGGGTGTGCTTGCTATCCCAACCTACGTCCATACAATCGCCATAAACTTGAGTTTCGTTCTACTCAATGTGTCTTTATTGGCTATAGTAATCTTCACAAAGGTTATAAGTGCCTAGAAGTTTCAACTGGACGAATCTATATTTCTCGGGATGTTGTGTTTGATGAAACTCCTTTTCCTTTTGCCAAACTTCGTCCAAACGCCGGAGCCCTACTTCGTGCTGAGATAGAACTTCTTTCTGATCACGGGGGTGAATTACATAAGGCTGATCATGTGCAAAATTCCACTCAAAATAGTGCTACTAATGATGTTTGTGCAAAAATAGGCTATGATTTTATGTGTCCAGAACAGGACGAACTTGGCGCAGAGCATGAGGCTGATTTCCCTGGCAGCAGCGACAGCAGCGGCGCGCGATCCCATGCTGATCCGCGCGTCAGGACTGCGTCTGGTCCTCGCCCCGAGCCAGATCTTCATGCAGCCAATCAGGAGGCCTCCAACTCTCCCGCGGCGGATGTGGCCGACAGGCTACGCCTGGTGGACCCCGCCAGCCCACGCGCCTGCCTCCGCGCGGGGGAAACCGCGTCTCCACGTGGCGCACTGGACTACAGGAGCCCGCGCCTCGATCCAGCCGATGAATGCGACGCGCCGATGCAGTCCGGATCCTCCTTGGATCGCGCGCTGCTGGATATGACAGGGTCTGCGCGGATATCCTCCTCGGATCAGGAGCCGGGATCTTCTGCGCCATCTTCTGCGTCTCCGTCCGCCACAAGATCTCCTACGCCAATTTCCGAACCGGGATCTTCTGCGCCTGTGCCAACATCACCAACACTTCCGCGCCGGCAAACCAGATCCCAGTCAGGTATTTTCAAGAAAAAGGAATATAATGATGGTACGGTCAGGTATGACACTGTTAAACGTGCGTTTCTCAGTCATATTGGAGAACCAGCCTGTTTGCATGATGCTCTTACTCATAAAGATTGGAAAGATGCTATGGATCATGAATATGATGCGCTCATGAAAAATAAAACATGGCATTTAGTACCACCAAGGCAGGGTCATAATGTCATAGATTGTAAGTGGGTATACAAGATAAAGAGAAAATCTGATGGAAGTATAGACAGATACAAAGCTAGACTAGTTGCCAAAGGTTTCAAACAGAGATTTGGTATTGATTATGAACATACTTTTAGTCCTGTTATTAAGTCAGCTACCATTCGACTTGTACTGTCTATTGCTGTTTCCAGAGGTTGGAGCTTACGTCAGCTAGATGTTCAAAACTCGTTTCTTCATGGTGTTCTTGAGGAAGAAGTGTTTATGCGGCAACCACCAGGATATGAGGATCAAAGTGCACCACACCATGTCTGTAAGTTGGACAAAGCTATATATGGTTTAAAACAGGCCCCAAGAGCTTGGTATTCCAGGTTAAATATGCAGTTACAACAACTTGGATTTACACCATCTAAAGCAGATACCTCATTGTTCTTTTATCATAAAGATAAGATCACTATTTTTGTGCTAGTCTATGTTGATGATATAATTGTTGCCAGTTCAAGTGCACATGCTACAACATGTTTGCTTAAGGATTTGAAGTTGGAATTTGCTCTCAAAGACTTAGGTGATCTTCATTATTTTCTTGGTATAGAAGTTATACAGATAAAGGATGGGATACTTCTTACACAGGAAAAATACACCACTGATATACTCAAGAGAGTAGGATTGGAACATTGCAAACCTGTGAGTACCTCAATTTCAACTTCAGAGAAACTTACAATTAATAGTGGAGAAGCACTTGGATCAGATGATGCAACAAAATACAGAAGTGTTGTTGGTGCTTTACAGTATTTGACACTTACACGTCCTGATATATCTTATTCTGTCAATAAAGTTTGTCAATTTCTGCATGCACCTAGAACAACACACTGGACTGCAGTCAAAAGGATTTTGAGGTATCTCAAATACTCAACAGGTCTTGGACTTCAGATTGTCAAGTCCATGTCTTTGCTTGTTACTGCCTATTCTGATGCAGACGGGGCAGGGTGTGCCGATGACAGAAGGTCCACAGGTGGTTTTGCTTTGTTTCTGGGAACAAATCTTATATCGTGGAGTGCAAGAAAACAGGCCACTGTTTCTAGGTCCAGTACAGAAGCTGAGTATAAAGCTTTGGCCAATGCTACAGCTGAGGTGATGTGGATACAGACTCTGTTATATGAGCTTGGGATCAAGGCTCCACAAGCTGCGAGGTTATGGTGTGATAATATTGGTGCAACCTATCTCTCAGCTAATCCTGTTTTCCATGCACGAACTAAACATATTGAAGTTGATTTTCACTTTGTCAGAGAAAGAGTAGCTCGCAAGCTACTTGATATTTGATTTGTACCAACTGGTGATCAACTTGCTGATGGCTTCACAAAACCTCTTACTACAGGAAGATTGAATGATTTCAAGAACAATCTTAACCTTGGTAAAGTTCACTCGGTTCAGATTGAGGGGGAATATTAGAATATGTTGTATAGAGATAGGAGAGTAGTTTAAATCTATTTGTAATCTTATCTCCTCTTATCACTACTTCTGTTAACCTCCTGTACCGAATCTGATCGATCTCCTTTTTTTCTGATCGATCTCTCCCTTGTAAGCCACGGCATGATTCCTATATAATACAATGTGGCCCAGACAAAGGGTTCTACGCTTTCCAATTCATCTCACATGCACAAGTGGCTGCAGTGCCATCAAATTCGTCACATGGGGTGATTGGCGGTGCAACAACGCCTCTCTCCGGGCACAGCGGCCAGTGCACTCCAAACAAGATGCTCTTGTCTTGGAAGCCATGGAGAAGGATGGTGTCGTTCTGGCACTCACAAACGCATGCAAGTTCTTCGTCGTACGCCTCCAGACTGTAGTTCTCGGCCAGGCGGACAGCAGTGGCAAGCTCCGGGGGCTGAGGCAGCATCGGGACAAAGCGCGGGCGGAGCAGGACCGGTAAGAGCTCATCAGTGGACCTGGTGGAGAGATAGAAGCCGAGGAGACGGGGCGGGTGGAGGCTGCGGAAGCGGCGGAGAAAGGCCTTGTCGGATACGATGAAGAACCAGCGCTTGCAGACAAGGATGAGGGTGGTGGGCAGGCCGAGTCAGACAATGATCTCGATGAGGAGGTCGTCGTCATCGAGCACCATGGATACGGCGTTCGCTGCCTGCAACTCGAGTGGGGATTGGGAATGCCTCCGCATCTCGCCATCCATAGATGTTGTCTTGGGAAAGGGATCGACCCTGAAATTTGCAGCATCTGTAATCAGTACTGTACAATCGAAGTGGACATGCTGATTGCGTGAAATCAATAGGAGGAACTCAAAGAAACTGAATGAACTGAATCTCACGTACCCTCCCGGGGTGTCAGCAGGATCCATCTACACGTCTCAGCTCCCGCTCACAGCATTCAGTCCTAGCACAAGAAGAAAATGAAGGATTTAATCTGATAGTGGAAGAAAAGAAAATGGGAGTGGTGGGCAGGGAGAGAAAGGGGATCACCTCCCGATCGGTCGCTCGGCCGTTTGTGGAGACGCGCGCGTCAGCAGCGAACTCCCTGTTAATCTCAACGGTAAAACAGAACCAAGAGAATGTTCCTCAAGATGCTATAGCACATTCTTCAGTACATAAGAGGAAGTGGGAGATCTTCTTCCTGAAATGCCGCATCTGTTATCTTTTCATCTTCTTCCTTCGTACTGCAGAAATTAAGTTAGGCTCCTAATTAGGCCACTCAAGATTTAGTTTCTGCAGAATTAGTTTGAGGAATTCAACATGAGCAACAGGACCTATAATTTTCACAGAACTGAACACGAGCAATAGCAAGCATCAACAGTTACATCACCAAGGTTTCAACTTTACCAACCACCACATGAGACATACATACATACATACAGATCCCCCGATATGCGCCACAGATCCAACGCTTAACAACCACGGGAAGGGCTAGAGAGAAGCGCCCACGGCGGGAGGGGGGAGAAGCAAACCTTGGAGAGGTCGAGGAGAGCGTTCTCGCGGCTGCTCCGGGTCGCAGAGGTCGATCACAAGCTGCGCCGCGGACGATCACCTGGATAGGGGCGGGCGGAGAGGGAGACCGGCGGCGGAGGGAGACGGGGAGAGAAGATGCTCTGTTTTTTTCACTAGTAAGTGTGCACGTGCAACGCACGTATAATTATCACATTCCAAATTCTCATGACATAGAAATCGTGGTAATTTAAATGACCCTGCAAATAATTATTACATTCTGGTTATAATCAGAATTTCCTAAGCGTCTATGTCGCAACATGATAATATCATAGAATTTCGAACTGCATACACACCTGGTAAAATAAAAACAGCTAAATAAAAAATAATAACAATATTGCAATCTTATGGAAACACAATGATTTCAGTTTACAGACTTGCCAAAGCAAATAGTGGAAGCATAGTACCGTACGTAAACAAGCACATCAATTATCATAAGTTAGTACAATGAGTAAACCAGAGGAAGGGGTACAACTTCAAGGATGGGTGAACTCTTTGTAGCAGCAGCAGCAGCAGTTGTTAGCAGCCACTGCAAGAGTTCAAACTGTCAACATGCAATACCTCATAGTGTCAAAATTGCAAGGGAACATGCAAGGTGTGATTAATCATCAGGATATAAAATGCATCAAGAGTAAAAGATGTATATTTTCTTCCGAGACATCCTTAAGAGGGAGAGTAAAGTGGAAAATTGTAGTTGTAGAATAGCTGCAAGAGGCACACCAAGGTTTCTAAACTCTTCAATTTGGAAAATTAATGCCTGCAGACAACAGTTTTATTTAGATCAAAATAACAGAAAAATGACACTACAAACTGGAAAGGAAGTAAGTCATCCTACCATTCAGTTGATACAGGACTATAACAACAAGCTACTATATTTTGTACATCAACAACACCACATGCTAGATACTACTCGTGGCTTAACGATGAGTTGAAATGATAAATTAGCTTCCGCTAGTTCCTTCTGTAACTCACTGCCATGGATGTGTTTTATTTGCATTACAAAATAGTGTGCAAATAGAGTCGAGATTAGGTACAACAATTATGCGACATGCAAGACATATAAATGACCTTCAGAAGTGCATAAAGATAGAAGAGTACAGTAACACATAAGTCACACTTCTGCATAAGTGTATTTCAAATAAAAAGTCACATACAGTACAAAAGCAATGAAGTCATACTTCTGCATAAGTATTTCAAGTAGAAGGGCCTTGAGAGAATGTGGTGCTCGGAGTTTGGGTCTTCCTTCGGTTCCAAGTTCCTGCAATATAACTTAATTTACTGATCGGAAGTGGCGATCGGTGCGGCACCCTCGGCGGTTCACGAATCACCGGCACTCCAGCGGCGTCCCCTGAAGGTGTGGGAGGTGGCGGCCCTCCTGTGGCTCAGTCGACGATGGGAACGAAGCAGGAACGCGGGGCAGATCGCACTGGGCGGGGAAGCGCGTGGTAGGCGGCGGGCGAGAAAGCGAGAGGTAGAGTCCTCGGCTCCTCGTCGCCATGCCAAGTGGAGGCCGGTGGTGTTGAGTTTTGTTGGGAGACTAGGTAATTGCCCGTGCGTTGCAACGGGGTATATCTGTTCTAATAGTTGAATACCAAGACCAATCTTATCTCCTTCTTTTTCTTTTTCTTTTTCTTTCAGCTTCATTTAACTGTCATATTCTTTCTGGTACACTTTATCCAAATACAATATTATGCAATTTAACAATGATTTTTTTACCAAAAATTGAACAAAGCTTGTTAATTTTTTTCGTGAACCAAATAAATGCATACTCATCTTATAGTACAAGGAAATATTTAATTAGACATTTCTTACAGATTTACAAGTACACTGAAAAGTTCCCGCTGATCGCAAAGCTGTTGTGCCGGCCAAGCTCCTCCACTTTTGGGCTCGCTGCCGATGATTCAAAGGTTACTACCCCTCTATCCATATTTCATAAACATAATTACATAGAGATCATGCTTAGCTTCTTCAAATGCATGCACTAATTAGAATGAGATTTTGTAAAGAAATGTCCAAGTCTTGGATTTAACCATGCTAGATGCACGAAAAAGTGAAATTTCTCTGTCTAATATGCATGAATCATACATGCAAATGTTTCTCAATTAAAAACACAAAACCTATCTTGTTGCCGGAGCTGAATCCTTGTTTCCTGCTGATTGCCATCCCGGAGGAGTTGCATACAATTGCATGAAACAACATGAGATTCTTCACTGAACTAATGCTCTAGTTGTGGTGCAGAGTCATGGCACGTTCCCTGCTACGGAAAATATGAAGCATAGCGATCCATTTTCTATTGATTGTGGCACAATGGACGACATGTTCTGCAGTGCCCCAGCGTTAGGAGGGAGATCCGGAGTAGTCAGGGAGAAGATTTTTACTGCAGGAGCTGCACGATTTCCTTGGCTGTGTCCGCGTGAGATCCTGGTAAACATCACAAAGCTTTCACGGTTTCGCCGCGTCACGACCTCAGACTGCCGGCCACGGGAGACCTCTAGGCGGAAAAGGCACCGACCATTCACAATTTGATCCACAAGAGTTGGTAGTTTGTCCATGCCAAGGCACCAACCACAAAAAAAGGAAAAAAGATAACTCACAGTCTAAAGGAAGCGCACACACACACACCAAAGTCAACAGGATCAGACTGAATTCTTCGTAATGACAGCCTAGTGCACTTCGACGTACTTGATGAAGTTGGCAACCTCCTCGATCTGTGGAAAAGCGGCGGCGATCTGCTCTAGCGCCAACGCCGGCCGCCTCTTTGAGGCCTTCATCGAGACTCCCTTTACGCGCAGTGCCGGCCGCCTCCTTGAGGCCTTCAACCGCACTCCCTTTACGCGTGGTTTGCTTCTAGGATGTTCATGACACGCTCGAGCATGACGTTCCTGAGACGTCGCTCATTGTCCGCCTCCACGGCAGGACCAACCTGCGTCCGTGGTAAGATCCCGTATTACGTCGTCCCACTTCGTCCATCCCTCCCCTCACGATATCTCCCACCCTTCCACTAATTTTCTCCCCTCTTGGTTTTCCATTAAAAAAAATATCTGGCCGGACAAACCTAATCTTTGGTAACACAATCAATTTACCTGTGGTAATCAATCTCTTCTTTGGTAATGCAAATCACGCAATAATTTCACGTATGCTAATGGCCCTCCCTCCTCTCTCGTAATTTCCATCCATGCTCTGCGATCTACCGGAGAGGGGAGAAAATTGATTGAAAGAAGGAAGGAGATTGATGGCCGTTTTATTGAAATAAGGAAGGAGTTTGATGACCGTTTTATTGAAATAAGGAAGGAGTTTGATGACCGTCATGAATGAATTGATTGCCATGCATGAATTGATTGCGTTTGGATTGATTGCATGTGGTTACCTTACGTGATGAGGATAAAACCGGCAGAACCGGCACGGAGAAAACCGGTGGAGGGGGAAAGAAAATCGCTATAGGGGAGAGGGGGACATACGAGAGGTTGGACGAAGAGCGGGCGACGTAAGAGGGGAAACGGAACACTCCTTTTCTTTTAAGTAGTAGAGATAGAGATATGGATCGGGTCCAAGAGGTGAGGTGATGGACGTGTCAATCTGTGCCAATATCTGATTAGTTTCCCAATAAGACGTGATTATGATTAGTTTCCTAATAAGACGCGATGGTGATTATAGTTTCCTAATTGATCGGGCGTGGATTTACCTTCTATGGTGGAACAAGGCCAGTCAATATAAATTGTTAAGTGCACACAAAGAATTGATTAAATTAAGGCTAGCCATTAGATTGAGTTTAGGGGTTCTAATCATGCGGTGATAGTAATTCCGTGTACGTTTTATGAGGTGCATGTAAGAAAGTTTTTGTTTGATTGTTTTATAGTAGTGGAGATGCGGTTCGCTCGGGGAGAGAAGATTAAGATGCCCCAGACCAAACGCTTTTCTTTTTATTTTTTTGAGTGGCCAAACGATGTGATATAATGGTGGCATTTGTTTTTTACCAATGAAAATAGAAAACAGTTTTGCTAAAGCACATTTAGATATGCCATAAGTATTGCACATCTAAATCCTATGTCATTGATCTTACATCGAGATTCGTGTGGATATTTTCTTTTCTTCTTCTTTCTTTTCCCCTTTATACTTGATTCACTCACTTAGATGTGCAATAAGTAAAGCACGTCTAGATGTGCCCTAGACACACCTCTCGTTTGAAGGCATAATGTTGTTTTTTAACACAATACAATCGAAGCCGCTGTGGTGAGTCATGCATCAGCTCACTGGACTCAAGGAGTCGCCGTTTCCCATACCCTACTCTTTTTTGTCGGAGTCCGGAGCCTTGATGGTGCCAGTCGATGTGAGGTCTAAGACGGATCCGTCATGGTCAGAGTCCATGTCCACCACAACGCGGCGGCTACGCTCGGGGTTGCAGGCCATCCATTAGGCGTCGAAGAGTGCGACTCTGCCTCGCCGACGTCCGTTGCAAGAGCTGCCGCGGCCTCCCACGTCCTCTGCGTCACATGCTGGGCATGCCGCGCCATACACTCAGTGAACGGACCATGGATGGCCTCATCGTTCACGCGGCCAAAAAGGGACTGCGCGTCCGCCACAGCGTTCGGACTCCAGACGGAGCGCGCCACCTCCAGCGAGGCAGCAGCGACCTACCTCGCGCCGGATCCATGCATCATTTGGGCGGACGCGATGGATTCGCGGCGGATCGAGTCCGGCCGCTATCGGGCATTCTCCTCACGGGCGTGGTGGAGCGCAACGCAGACGACCATCTCCTCCTCAGGGCCGACTGGGATGAGGTTCGAGTTCACGGATCAACTGACGGAGGACTCGAATCCATTGCCCGCCATGTCGGAGAAGGCCGAGGATCGCTGTATGCGAACTTGGGTGGCAGAGTGGAGTGGAGTGGAGCGGTTAGGGTTTGATTCGGAGAGCGGATGAGGATCATTATATGTGGGATCAGTTGAGCCGACTCCGACGTGGTCGACATGCCCGGGCATCCCCATATCCGCCTCATATTTGGACTGGATATGAAGAGTGCCGGTCAGCCTGGGTGTTTGATGCCGGTTTGAGGCGCATGTCGAGGTGACATTTTTTGGTCGGTCAGTGACCGAGCGGTCCGTCTGGGCGTTTGACGGAGTATACATGTGGATTAACTACTTATGAAAGTACAATATTGCTCCCTCCGTTTGTCAAATTAAACTGCGAAAAAGTCATATATGTGGGAACAGGGATAATAAAAGGGTCGCGATAACTGCCGCACGTGTGGCATGGATACGAATCCGCCCACACGCCTCGTGTGGCATGAATAGGAACCCGCCCGCACGACCGTGTCCGGGCGCGCAATTGCACAGCCCGCACGTCCGGTGTGTGGCAACCCCGCCCGCACTGCCCCGTCCGGTCCACGCGACCCGCTGCCCGCACGACCCAGCCGTTCCCGTCCTCCGCTCGATCGCCTCTCTCGACTGCCGCCATCGTCCCCCACCTCTTGAACCCCTACCTCCGTTGCCGGCCTTCTCTGGTTGCCATGGCAACCAGAGAAGATCCGTAGGGCAAACCCACCGCAAACCACACCCCAACCCTCCCCACCCCCAGCCCCCACTCCAACCCAGCCCTTCGGAGACGATCAGCTAAAATCAGGTGAAAATGTCCCGATCTCATCCTTCTCATCCTTCAGGCTAAAAATCTCCCCGATCTTGTACTAGATCCATGCTATAGGGGGGTGGCAACACCAGTAGTTCTGAGATCCAGTAGTTTTGTGATCTACGTGTTGAGATTAACTTAAGTTCCTAGTTTGATTGACGCAAGTAGTTGGGTAGGCAAATGGATGAGTAGGAATCCCTGAAAAAAGGAGAGGAAGGACAATTTTGGAATAAAGGGAGTGGGAAAAATTAATTGCCACTTGTGTACAACGACAGTTGCCACCTCTCGTTGTCAGTAGCTGCCACCTAGTTGACCTGTTGCTTGCCATCCCTATCTTCTCTGTGCAAGCAGCAGAAGAATACAATTCTTGTGGATTGTTGATGCGTTCTTGATCATGCAGTGATTGAGAACATATTGGAAAGAAGCGAGACACGGAAATAATGAATCACGAAGATGGCGCTGATACTTGGGGTTCTCAAAGGCCAGAAACGCCCCCTTGGGATGCATATGAGTACAGCCAACTCATCTCTGCAGGGCCGTTGCTGCCACTACTAGAACAATATGCAGGCATTGGTATGATGCGTGATAACAAAAAGAAGAGAATAGTTGCCATTTTCGTAACGATGAAGATGACGTTCTACTTATGTCATGCACTGTCATTTTTTCGTGGGTTCTTATGACCAAAACACTCTCAGGGGGGGCCCGTGGCAAGTTCAGTCACAAGGCGCTAACACTGACAAATGTACAGGCAGCCAACTTCAACTAGCTAATGTGGCTAATCAAGGTAATGCATACGAAAAAATAGCACATACTGGTGTGGACATGAAAAATGAACATGCAAAAAAATGGCAAAAGGACTCACGAGTTATCACGGGTGAAAAATGCAGAGCCTTCATGCAGCACGTGGCATCAGGCAGCGCACATGTACCTGCCATCGACGTCATACACAGGTGAGTCCATAAAAAAGTGAAGTTGCGGATGCTCAATTAGCAGAAGGAACATGGTTGACAATTGCACTTGCCATGACTAGACATCTACAATTGCCATGGTGAAATAACTGCAGTTGTCATCCTTGGACAAATGCTGTTGCCATCCATGGACAACTACAGTTGCCATGGAGGAAGAACTACAGTTGCCCTGCCAGTGTAACTACAGTTGCCATGCCATGACAACTGCAGTTGCCATGGAGGAACAACTGCAGTTGCCATACCAGTGCAACTACAGTTGCTAAGCCAGGAAAACTGTAGTTGCCACATCAGGGGCAACTACAGTTTCCATGCTAGCACAAACTGCATTTGCCATGAATTGACCAACCACTACTATGCTTACAGGTTATTACGGTGGTGGTAACCGGGCAAATGTCTCATGGCAAGATTCACAAATTGCAGGTGGAGCACGTCATTTTGGTGTCACAGACCACACAAGATGGTCACATGCAGCACAACAAGGTAAAGAAAAAAACTGAACCACAAAACAGCACTACATTTGTTTTGGTGGCAAAAAAGCACGTCCCGAAAAAAAAGAATTGAAGCAGTGATGGTGGACAAGAACGAAGCATAAAACACTGAAAAGTGGTTGCGTGCAAATGAGTCATGTATTGTCTTTGAAAAATTGCCAACTGCTAAAAGCATGTATGCATCACTGATGGTTGAACACGTTTCGCCTAGTGAGATCAATCTTATAATGCAGTAGTTTTGTTGCTAGAACACAGTGGTTGCCATTTGTTGGTTGCAGTGTTTGCCATGAATGTAGGACTGCAGCTGCCATGCATATAGAACCCAAGTTTTCCTACTAAAAAAGGAGCTTGTTGTCATGCATTGGCAAACATTGGTTGCCATGTTTGTTGAACTGTAGCTGCCATGAATGGACAGCTACATTTGCCACACATGTCCACGCGCAAACTGACATCTTGCTGTTCTAATGATGTAATGCCAAATCACTCGACATTAATGTCATCCATTGCGATAAACATGTTATTCAAACAAAAAATCTTACTCCCGTACCTGTTTTTTCCATTACAGGGCCTACAACTACAGTGAACAGCGGCGCGGGCACATCTACTGCGGGAAGCTCTGAGCGCACAGAAGACGCGTTCCCCCAGCCAGCAGACAATTATGCCGCAAATAATGCCGAGTCAGTGTCAGAAATGGCAATCATTCCAGCAATTCCCACAGCCACCCCTTTGAACGCAAGCACTGGCAACACTCAAATCGATGAAACTGCTGCCGATACTGAAGTGAATGATGAAACTGACGACGAGGCACAAGGGGATGAAGATGATGGGCAACCATATATCATGGTACCTTAGCCAGCGTACGTTGGGCAAAGATTTGAATCGTTTGAAGAAGCAAAGGAATTCTATCAGACATATGCAAAGTTCCATGGGTTTGCCGTCAACTCCGAATACCATAGAAAAATTAAGAAAACTAATGAGTACAGCAGAGGTGAGATGAGGTGCCACAAGGCACGAAGGAACAAGAAAGGGAAAGGTGTTGCGCCTGTCGTTCCGGAACGAAAGAGAGGGGTCATTCTCAAGACGGGTTGCCGTGTCCGGTGTAAGCTAAACATAGATGGAACACAGTATGTGGTCACTGAGTATTTTGACGAGCACAACCACAAACTCATAAAGAAGTTCGATCTGGTCAAATTTATGACCGCCCACAGAGGGTTCACCCCAGTCGAAAGGCAATTCGTAAAGCTGCTGCATGATTGTAACGTCGGTCCATCAAGAATGGTCCAGATACTATCACTCATCCACAGCAAAAAGGGAAAACTGAGTAGCATGCCGTACATACCAGCTGATGTCACAAACCTACAGGCCAAGTACCGTAGAGAGAGCAAGCTTGCTGACATAGAGGCCACAATGGCCTACTTCGATGAGAAAGCGAAGGAAGATCCAGATTTCTTCTACAGGATAAGATTGGACGATGAGGACCGTGTCAGGAACATGTATTGGGTGGATTGTGCTGCAAGGAGAGCCTACAAACATTTCCGAGATTGCATTTCATTCGATGCGACATATCTGACTAATATGTACAAGATGCCATGTGCTCCGTTCATAGGAATAAATAACCACAATCAGTCATTGCAGTTCGGTTGCAGGCTCGTTCGGAACGAAGACACAGATGGGTACGTTTGGCTGTTCAAAACCTTCTTGGAGTGCATGGATGGACTTGCTCCGATGAACATAATAATAGACCAGGATTTCAGTATGCGTGCAGGCATAGAGGAGGTATTTCCGTTGGCAGTGCACAGGCACTGCAGGTGGCACATTATAAAGAAGGCTGATGAGACACTAGGACCGTTCTTTGCTGACCGTCCAGAGCTCCACAAGGCGTTCGAGCTGTGCGTGGACCACAGCTTGATGGTGGAGGAGTTTGAAAGGAGATGGATGGCCATGATTGAAACATATCAAGTCCAAGGCAATGAGACGCTTGCTAACCTGTGGGAGAAGCGAATGTACTGGGTGCCAGCCTACTTCATGCAGTGCTTCTTTCCCTTTCTACAGACTACGCAGCGCAGCGAGGGGTTCAATGCTGTTTTGAAGCGGTAGGTGAGCCCTGGCAACTCATTGCTACAGTTTGCCAAGCAGTACACAACTTCGCAACAAAAAATTCTGGGATCTGAGCTGCAGCAAGAAGCTACCACCGCGCTAAAGCCGCCGAAATTGCTAACGTATTTACCGATGGAGAGGGAATTGAGCAAGATATACACAAACAAGATCTTTAACAAGTAAGTCAGTTGCGTTACAGTCTTATTTGCACAAAAAGCACTAAGGCAGTAGGTGCCTTATAGGGTGCAATGCAGTTGCCATGATACGAAGTTGCCATGTGTAATGAAATATTGTTTGCCATGCTTACTCAACTACAGTTGCCATGTTTAATGAAAAATTTGTTTGTCATGTTCAATGAAGTGCAGTTGCCATGTTTAATGCACTGTACTGCCACTGGGGCATGTTGGTATGCAAATGCTAATGTCAACTGAAAAACGTTATATTATAGACACATTTGATGAAATGTAGTTGCCATGTTTACTAAAAATGAAAAACTTCCATGTTTGTTGAAAAATGCAGTTGCCATGTTTACTCAACTGTAGATGCCATGTTCAATAAAAATTCAGTTGCCATGTTTTATGTAAAGGGCTTCCAGTGAGGAGTGTTGGTGTGGAAATGACAATGGTCAGTCAAAAATGCAATACAGTTGCCTTGCATAGTTTACTGCAGTTGCCATGTTCAGTGTACTATGTTTGCCATGTTCAGTGTACTATGTTTGCCATGTTCAATATACTATGTTTGCAATGTTCAAACAAAAATTTATTTCTATTTCCATGACAACATAAGGTGCTACAAAAAAAGATCACACGATAGTTTAACAGAAAACACACAAAACTTGCAGATTCCAGGAAGAAATAAAGCGTGCCAGCATGTTCACGGCTTTCCAGGTGGACGAACATACGTTCAAGGTGTGTTCTATTTTGGGCATGTCGGATTCAGAACCTGAAGACCCGGACAAAGGAAGGAACTACTTCGTGAAAGCCTCGATCGAACAAGGCGAATACTACTGCCAATGCTGCAAGTTTGAACGGGATGGCATTGTGTGCTGTCACATACTGAAAGTAATGGACATGAACGCTGTGACATGCATGCCCCGCCATTTCATAAGGCGGCGATGGACTTGGGACGTTGACGACGCGTTTGCTCCGCAGACAACAAACGCAGTTCTGGCTGTGCATGACGAGAGGCCTGAGGCAACCATGGAAGCTGTGAGGCACGTTGTGCTGACAAAGAACTATGTTGAGCTAATTGATGAAGCCTGCAAGAGTGATGAGACAGCGAGAGTCACAGAAAAACACAGGAAGGCCCTAAAAAGAGAGCTTGATGAGATCAAGAAGAGGAAAGCTGAGGAAGCCTTACACCAGTTCCCCCGCACATCAAGTGTGCCTTCATCCACGGGGCCATCATCTAAAAACTCTGAGATAGGATCTGGAACGGCAAGCACACAAACTCAGGTCAGGAACCCACCCCGTTCCATCACAAAGGGTTGTCCAAGAGAGATAAGGTACAAGTCGGGATTGGAGATTCAAGCAAAACACAAGAAAACGAAGAAAGGGATGGGCAATCCGTAAGCAAAAGTTGGGGCACTGTGACATGGTCCTTGTGAACATTTTGTTTTTTGTACCCTATATGTTGTGAACTTTTTTTGATTTGGGATAATGACTCTAGAGGGGCTTCAGAAGTTGAAGGAGAATGCATTGAATGGGTAAATGTAGTTGCCATGTTGTTGGTACTTAATCTGCCATGTTATGGGTACTTTATCTGCCATATTATGTGTAGTTAATTTGCCATGCTATTTTATACTAAAACTATGCCATGCTATTTTGTACTAAAAATATGTCATACTATTTTATACTGAAAAATATGCAATGCTAGTTGCACTGGATCTGCCATGTTAGTTGTACTGGATTTGCCATGTTAGTTATGCTGGATCTGCCATGTTAATTATGCTGGATCTGCCGTGTTGTTTGTACTGGATCTGCCATGTTAGATGTACTGAAAATATGCCATGGTATTTGTAATGACTCTGCATTGCATATATTTACATGACAAAAATTGACGCGGTTTAGTGACACATATTGTGTTGTGTGCAATATATGGGAAACAAGTTGGAAAAAGCGTAACGTGCATAAACCGCAACGAAGGTTGTGGCTACATGATCAACCTACCATGCTAGCCGGTGAAGTTAGTGATGAAGACGAAGCAAAACGTCCAAATGAACAACGATGATGACTTTCGCTAACCATGTCTGATGAACTACATTTGCCATGTTTTAAAACATCGTGACACATTTGAAACAGCAAACGGGTGATACAAAATGATGAAACCATAGTAATAATGATAAACATAAAAAACATATCTGCTGTCACGCCTAAGTAGGTTCACATCCACACATATATTATAGAAACTATTCAAATGTCGCTCACACACCACCACTACATAGTAGCCTACGCGGGGTTGCAGTCATAACATAGCACACGAACATAGTTTTTGACGAGAACAAAAGAGCTAGTACCTTACATTCCTTGGCAACAGAATGTAAGGTATGCGTCCGGTGTGTATCGCCGCGTGATCACTTGTACCTCTTGATGACTTTCTTGACAGCTTCCTCCACAAACTCGCGTGCTCCAGACCGCTTGTTGAAATCTTCATTCGTCAACCAGTTCCACATGCAGATTTTCCGGAGCTCAACGACCGTTGCAGATGTGACAGCGGGGACAAGTCTACCTTCCCACTTTGCAAAGTACTCCAACGTGTGAAAACCACAGTCCATACTGCACAATAAAAAGAGTCAGGTGAACTCGCAAAAAAGGACAGACATAGCAGTGACAGAATTCAATTCAGATGTAACAACAAAAAGAGGGGGTGGATTGATGTAAATGGCACATGGAGGATGGGGGTAGGAAATTACGTGTTCCCTTGCTTCGTAGTCGCCACGTACTCAACCGGGAAATGTCTGATCTGGACCTTTGAGTGTTCATAGTGACGGTTCCATGTCTCTTTGAGGTTGTTGATGAAGAATTCAGCATGCATAGTAAGGTCTGCATCAGCTGCCGAACGCATTGAATCAAGCACCTCAAAGCGTTGGTTCTTCAGGTCAAGACAGATCGCATAGTGGTGACCACACTTGTCATGTTGGTCATGTGGTGCAAGCTCCTGGAACATGGGGAACATGACCTGCATTTAAAAGTGAGGGAAATAAGAAGAAGAGTTCACATGAAGAACCACAGAGGGACAAAAAAAGTAGAATCATGTAGACTGTTTGGTTATGGGTGGGGGTAGTTGAAAGAGAGTTGCCATGCATGTATGAAAAAATTTTGCCGTGTATTTTTCTATGAAGTTGCCACACAGTTTGTACGAGATGCAAGAAATCAAAAAGTCAGTTTGCACGGCAGCTGTTGCCACATGAAACATCTGCCACATGTACAGAGTGCAGAAGATGGCAAAAAACCATACCATGTGAAAAAAAAGTGCAAACAGGGAAGGAATACTCACATATTTCTTCATTGTGAGCTTGAATTCACTGTGTTGTGCAAAATTCTTCCTCAAGATTCTGTGGTGGAAGTCACCATCCCATATTTTGCAGGTCACACTGTAGTGCATGATTGTTTTGTCGGCACACACATCCATATGATTGTTGATGAAGTCAATCCCGCATGCAACTACGTTCGTCGACATTTTACCGTTTGGCCTCACGGACTCGGCAAGATCACCCAGGTCGACGTACGTCGCTTCGCATTGAATGACCTTGGTTCTGTCCAAACATGAGCTGTATGAAAATGATATAACATAAAAGAATCATGCCTACTAAGTAAAAAAAATGAAAGAATTAAAACGTAAGCGGATCATGTATAGAAAGTACAAAATATAAGAAGATGAATGGTGAAAAAAGGAACAAAGCAAAATGAGAGATTATGGGGGTGTGGTCATTTACGCTTTCAGCTCCTTCATGTGCTTGCTGCTGGACCTCGCATTTCCAAAACGCTTGACTATATCGTACAGTTGGGTCTGTTCCTTAGTGGCCCTGAATTCGGGCTCGTAGTCTTCAACGGGAGGTGGGTGAACTACCCTCTGCTGCCTTATAGAACCAGGGGTGGCACTCCTGATGGTATCCTTAGATACCGTATCTGCAGGCACGTTGGAACTTGATTGTCCTTGCCCTCGTGAGGTCCTCCTATGCAATGCTGCCTCCTCGATCCTGCGGTAAGCTTCATCAATTGACGGTGAAATCTCCTCAGGGGTGGCTGCAAGGATCAAAAAAGTAGATTAGGATGCGTAGAAATCAAAAACAGATGCATTGTGAGAAGATAGGGTGCATTATGTGAGATGTATGAACAAAAAAGTGGGGAGTTGCCATGTGTGGTGCATCTGTAGTGGCCATGGTGTGGCAACTGTAGTTGCCATGTAGTTGCACTGTAGTTGCCATCTGGTTTGACTGTAGTTGCCATGTTGCATCAACTACAGTTGCCATGTTGTTGCATAGTGCAGCAACTCCAGTTGCCATGTGTAATGCACTGTATTTGCCATGTGACAGCAACTACAGTTGCCATGTTGAATCAACGTCAGTTGCCATGTGGTTTCTCCAAACATGTGAAATGCAGCATGGCAGCAAAAATAAAGTAGGTGACATTGTGCATCAAATCCAGTTGCCATGTCATCACATATCAGTTGCCCATCATGAGTGAGGACCCCCCAAGAAAATACGATTGCGACAAAAGTCAAACTACAAAGATGTATACAAGAAAATGATATAAGCACATGATAAATGTACCTTGTACTATCGGCTCTGCAAACCTGACAGCCTTCCTGCCCTCAACCATTGGCTGCGCTATCATTGCGGGCATGCCTCCCGGGAAAGCAAATGCAACTGGCATAGGATCTGGCACCACTGGTTCATCTTGACTGATGCCAAGACTGAAGCTCGATGGGGTGAAGGCCATTGGGTGCATCTCATGCCTACTTGCCGGACCACGAACAACTTGCGGGATAGAATCCAAAGGTGAAAGATCAACAAACATATCTGAATCGGCCGCTACAGAATGATCGGGCTTATTTGTAGGGCGGGGCGTCTTGTCAGCGGTATCAGCCATAGCTTTCTTGACAATCTTCTTGTTTGGGCTGTATGGGACACCCACATTGACTGGGAGCTTGGAAGTGCGCAGATTTAAGCTGGGGATTTCCACTGTGGGTAAAGGCGCACTCTGCCCCGGACGTTCACCTGCGTCACTCGTTCCTGACTTGACACCTGCATCAGTTGTGCTCCGGTCTTCCGGTTTCTCCATCGCATTGCTTGTGGCAGGTGGGGGGAACAGTGTGGACACAGGGACATAACCAGACTCGTCTCTGCTGCTCCTAGCTATAGCCGGTGCGTTGGGTATGGCTGTTGATTGCTTGCGGGGGCTACGGTGCCTAGGTGGAAGACCAGCGTGCGAAACGGTCGCCTTAGCAGTATCTGCACCGACAGGAGCTGGAGCTGTTGCGCCAAGACTCTCACCTGTAGATGGCATATCATTGTGAACTGCCACCTCAGTCGCTTCTGTCGTGGACACAGGAGTGTCACCACGCACGCGCTTGGAATCAGTGTCAGATGAGCGGGAATCTTCCTTGCTTAGGTTGGTCTCGGGAGCGTCCACTTCAATGCTTGCTGATGGGTGGCATGGCTCACAGCAGCATCCTTCATTGCCAGAAGAGTTGGCAATATTTCAGCTGTCCTGGTAGATACCGACTCATCACTCCCCGATGTACGGATGCCTGTTGTTCTAGCCTGCACATCTGCAGCCGGCGGAGATGGTCGACCACTTGCATCAGAGGTAGTGGGAGCAGTTGACGGTGCAGCAGCCGTATTGTCGCCTGGCGCCTCATGAACATCTGAGTTGCCCCCTATTGACAACTTTGAATGCAGGCGTTCGAGTGGGTCCTTGATGATATGCTTGGCCCCACGCATAGTAGTCTTCTTCATCCTGCAAAAAAAAGAAAGCACATGAAAAAGGTATTAAAAAATGAACAAAATATATTTGCCATGGTAGAAATCTTAAAAAAATGCAAAACAAGTGGAAAAGCTGGTAGTTGCCATGTAAGGGGAACATGAGTTGCCGTGTGACACAGTTGGCAGTTCCCATGCAAAATCCAGCAATGGTTGCCATATTAGCCAACTTGAAGAATGATAAAAATGACTGATCTTCCATGAATGCAATTTCAAATCCTAGGTATTGGATGAGCACACAAGCCAACGATAAATATGGCAGTTGCCATTAGGTACAGTAAGAGTTGCCATTTGGCCTAGATGTCAGTTGCCATGTAAAAACCAATAGGAGTTGCCATACACTTGAAAATGAAGGAAGAAATCATTTGGAAAAACATCAGTTGCCACGTGGGGGATGATGACAGAAGACCATGTGACAAGCTGAACAGTTGCATTGGAAAATCAAGAAGAAATAACACTATGTCAATGAAAGCACATGGATAAACCTACTTCTTGACTGGCTTCCTCAGGTCTGGCAACACGACAGGATCCCCGGTGTTGGTCGTCGTCGTATGAGGAGAAGACCTGGTGGAAGGGGTGTCACCGGCAATGGGGGCACCTTTGTTCAACCGAGCAGAAACACGGGTTGGCGTTGGCGCCTGTTTCTTTGTAACTGCTCGTCCACCAGCGGTCGGCTCGCTGCACGTATGAGATGGGGGGGGGGAGGTGGCAATTGTCAAACAACAAACTCATTGCCGCGCTTGACAAAAAACAAGTGCAGGAAAGGGATGAGTCTGTTCCAAGAAAATATACAAAGAAAAAAACTAAAATTAAAGTTGAACCTCATGCTGGCAGCTACGGGATCGGTCCTAGAACTCTTGCCAGGAGAACCCTGCCCAACATCCTCTGGAGCCCTCCCCCTTGTAAGTGCATCTAGTGCCACCCCTAGTTGGTTTTGGAGTATTGACGACAAAATTGGTTGAGGGACTAATGCGTTTGTGAGAATTGCAGGATAACGCAGGTAGTGTCCCTCATTGATTCGGTTTACCTACCGGAGATGACCCCTAAAAATGTATGAAGACATTGAAGACAATGGTGGTATGAGAAGATATTCATATTGAAGACTATGACATGAGAAGACATTGCGTGAAGACTATGGAGCGCGAAGACTGTGTGGATTCGTTGCTTCCTTTTCTTCTTTGTTGAGTCATAGGAACCACCGTACTGTTAAGTGGGGTCCAAGTGAACTAAGTCAGAGTGACTGAAGTGATGCTCAACTCAAATCCTATGTCTTCGAGCGAAGACAATGAGAGAAAACCTTATCCAGAGCTGGATGAGTCAGCTTTGCTTGTAGCCCAAGTAAAGTTGCCGCGTGTGTTTGAAATCTGACCGTTGGAACACGTGTCAGTTCCTTAGTGACCCAGGGTCATTTTGGACAAATCAGGTCGGGTTGCCTAGTGGCTATAAATAGCCCACCCCCTACACCATAAATTGGTGGCTGCTTAGAGTTTGTACACGGCTTTTGTCGTTTGAGAGCAACCCACCTCGAAGCATTTGAGAGAGAGAAAAATCCTTGCGAGGACAAAGCCCAAACACCCAGAGACAAAGAGTGTTAGGCATCACTGAAGTCTTTCTATCTGTGTGACCTGAAGACTTATTACACTTGAGGACTGTGTATCCTCCAGCCGGTTAGGCGTCGCGTTCTGAGCATCCAAGAGTCATTGTGGATTGCTGGGTGAACGAAGTCTGTGAAGGTTTGGAAGTCTACCTTGAAGACTTACCAGAGTGATTGGGCGAGGACTAAGTGTCCTTAGCTCAAGGGGAATAAGGTGAAGACACAGTCTTCTGAGTTAAATCTCAGCCTCCCTAACCAGACGTACAGTTGTCACAGCAACTGGAACTGGTCCAACAAATCCTGTGTCTTCAACAAGCAACTAGTTCTATCCCTTTCCATCCTTTACTTAAGTTTGTCTTCGTGAAGTCACTGCCCATATGTCTATCTGTTTGACTTTATTGTTTGACTACTACTGTTGATTGGCTTCATACTATCTTCCATCCTGATCCTTACTACTTAGCTGCTATTAGTCCTGTACTTTCACATCATTGCATACTTGAATGTGGCTCGCTTAAGGTAGTTTATCTTCCGCTGCATATCAACTAGGTTATTTCTGTTGTTTGTCTTCTAAACTTCCAAGTTTTGAAGACTTTCACAAAAATCGCCTATTCACCCCCCCTCTAGTCGATACTAGCACTTTCAATTGATATCAGAGCAAGATACTCCCTTGTTCTGTGTGATTCGGTTTAACCACCTGGAGTTTAGCTATGTTGACTGCAGGGATAATCAAAGTCTCCGTTGCCTGCCCCGTGTTCGATGGAACTGAATATCCCTACTGGAAGAATAAGATGCGCATGCATCTTGAAGCCATTGATGTCGACCTCTGGTATGTCGTCAAGAATGGCGTTCCCAAAACTGGTGAAGGTGTCACCCCTACTGATGTCAAGAAGTTCATTCAACTGGACTCGACTGCAAAGAACATCATCTGTGGTCATCTGACAAAAGGATAGTATGGTCGTGTGAGTGCTCTGGAAACGTCAAAGCTAGTCTGGGAGTAGCTATCCAAGGTCAATGAAGGCGTCTCTACACAGAGAGACCAGAGGATCAGTGTTCTTCACAATCTTTTCAACCGCTTCAAGAGGAACGACAATGAAAATGTCCAGCTCATGTTTGATCGTCTGACTGACATCACAAATGAGCTTCAAGCTCTTGGCGCCACTGAGATCACCAAGCATGAAATCGTCAAGACACTGCTGAGATCACTTGACAGCTCCTTTGACACCCTTGCCCTCATGATTCAAGAACGTCCTAACTTCAAGACACTCGATCCGTCTGATATACTTGAGAGGCTCAACACACATGAGTTCCAGCTTTCTGAGACAAGAGATATCTATGGTCCCAATTATGGCCGAACTCGTGCCTTGAAGGCAAAAGTGATTTCCTCATCTGAAGAAGAATCTGACTGCGGTTCTGATGATCCTGAAGACATTGGAAAGGAACTTGCCATGCTTGTGAAGAAGTTTCAGAGGTTCACCAAGAAGAAGGGCTTCAGAAAGTCTTCACGATCCAGCTCCAAGATTGATGAAGCTTCCACCCATGACCACAAGAACAGAACCTTCCACAAGTGCAAGAAACCTGGTCACTACATATCTGAGTGTCCACAGTGGGACAATGAGAAGAAGAAGAAGAAGAAGAAGAAGAAGAAGAGGAAGGAATATGATTCTGATGACAAGAAGAAGAAATCCTCAAAGTCTTCTTCAAGTCTTCATCACACAAGAAGAGCTCATCAGGCAAGGCTCGTGCCTTTGTTGGCAAGGAAATGGATTCAGAGGAGGAGTCTGCTTCTGAGGAGGCGGAGGTGGAATCTGGAGAGGAGTCCGACCCTGGCGTTGCGAGTCTGGCTCTAGCCACAGCCTATGTTGCTAAGTCCATCTTCAACACTGAAGGCAATGACTTCCACACCAACGCTGAAGCTGATGACATGGACAATCCTGCTCCCACCTACTGCTTCATGGCACGCGGTGCCAAGGTAAAATCACGCGATGCTTACTTTCAAACATCAAGTGAAGATGACTTTGATTGTGAATCTAAACCCAGCCACAAAACACTTGCTAAAATTGCTACTGAACAACAAAGGGCTATGGAACATACTCAAAAACTGTTAGACAAAAGCGATGACCTGTTGGACGTGGAAATGACACGTTCACGGTCCTTAGTAGAAGACATAAAAAATCTTCATGCTAAGTACCAAGAACTTGAAAGTCTTCATGAGACGCTCTCAACCACATATGAAAAGCTCTCCTATGATTATCTTCAAAGGAAGCAAGAGCTTGAGAAATTGAAAGCGACTCATGAAGACCTTCAAACAGAGAATGAGTCACTTCGCGCTCAACAGATCAGTCCCGCTCAGGATGAATTTGAACCACCATGCTTAAAATGCATTGAGCGTGATAACGCTACATCTGTTGCTGAATGTTCCACTGCTCCTGCAGTTTCATTGTCTTCAACTACTGATGTGGTTACTAACCCCTCTGCGGAGGATACCACTAGTATTGCTGATGAAAATGCTAGGTTGAAGACATTGCTTGAAACAGGGATGTACAAAAGTTTGAAGGGACATCAGACACTCTGCAATGTCCTCAAAAAGCAGATTCTGAACCAAAACCCTAGGAAAGAGGGTGTTGGGTTCGAGAGGAAAATGAATGCTGATGGTTCCTATTGGAAGCCTGAGCAGTATCCCAAAACCACATGGGTTGCTGCAAAGGAACCTTCAGTGGATCCATCCACTTTATCTGGATTTACCTGTGCTAATCCTATTATCATTGATGAATCCTTTGATGCAAACTATAAACTATTCAAAAATCAGAATGGTGAAGTGTTTGCCAGGTATATTGGTACTAACTGCAGGAATGGACCTCCTATGAAGAAGATCTGGGTTCCCAAAAGCTGCCTTGAGAATCTTCCAGTGAATGTCATCATGACACCACCAGGGAAGAAGACAAACCCCAGACCAAAGGCATCATATGGTCCAACGGCTACTTACGAACACAGGACTCACTTGAGTCACCCTAACGCCAATGTTTTGCAGGGAAATCATACTCAGACTCATGAATATGAGCATGTGTCTTCAAACCGCTATGTTCATAGAACTAAGAACTTTTCTGCTTATTCACATGAGTATCATTCATTTCCTGCAAGGCTATTTGCTAGGGCTTCAAAGCCGAAATTCTCAGATGCTGCACTTAGACTCATTGCTTCTAAGCCACCCCTGAAAATGTGGGTGGTGAAGAAGAATTAACTCTCTTTTGCAGAATGTGGTCTCCAGCTAGCAATCAATAGCGTCCGATATTATTGTTGGGGACCTAAAACATAAAGGGATGCATGATAAAATGACTTACTATGTATTCCACATATGAATCTCTTATCTGTCATACTGTGTGTTCTAATCTTGATCTATGCTGTGATAATCCTAGTATGCATAAAATGCTTATGCTTCACAACATACCTTGTGAAGCCTATCCTCCTAACTGCACTGTAGGGCATGTCACCAAAAGCTTCAGAATGGATTATTGACAGCGGATGCACTAATCATATGACTGGTGATCGAAGTCTTCTCATGGACTCAACCTTACGTCCATCCGACAAAAGTCAAATCACATTTGCTGACACTGGTAAAAGCAAAGTATTGGGTCTAGGTAGAGTTGCAATCTCTAGGGATCAACACATGGATAAAGTGATGCTTGTTGAATCCCTTGGGTTCAACTTAATGTCTGTCTCAATGCTTTGTGACTTAAACATGATTGTGCTATTTGGAAAATATCGTTGCCTTGTACTAATGGAATCTGACAAATCTCTAGTCTTTGAAGGATATAGGAAAGATGATCTATACGTGGTAGATTTCTTAGCAGGTCCACAGCTTGCCGTATGTCTTCTCACAAAAGCTTCAGAGTGCTGGCTCTGGCATCGAAGGCTAGGACATGCTGGCATGAGGAACTTACACTCACTTGTCAAGAAGAAGCATGTCATTAGCATCGAAGATGTCAAGTTCAAGAAGGATCATCTGTGTGGTGCCTGTGAAGCTGGAAAGATGACAAGGGCAAAGCACCCCTCGAAGACAATCATGACAACATCTCAACCCTTCGAGCTGTTACACATGGACTTATTTGGACCTACTCACTACTCCACCCTCACAACAACTGCCTGTCTCTATGGCTTCGTCATTGTTGATGACTACTCAAGATACACATGGGTTCATATAATTCTTTACAAGACTGAAGTGCAAGATGTCTTCAGGCGCTTCGCAAATTGAGCAATGAACAATTATGGCATGAAGATCAAGCATATCAGAAGTGACAATGGCACTGAATTCAAGAACATAGGACTTGATCTGTATCTGGATACAATGGGAATCACTCATGAGTTCTCTGCTCCGTACACACCTCAGCAAAATGGCATCGTTGAGCGCAAAAATAGAACCCTCATTGAGATGGCTCGAACAATGATAGATGAATACAAGACACCAAGAAAGTCCTGGCCTGAAGCTATTGATATAGCCTGTCACATCATCAACCGTGTTTACATCCACAAGCTTCTGAACAAAACATCCTATGAGCTCCTTACTGGCAAGAAGCCAAATGTCAGTTTCTTCAGAGTATTTGGAGCTAGATGCTGGATCAAGGATCCCCATCACAAGTCAAAATTTGCACCTATGACTCACGAAGGCTTCATCCTTGGCTATGGAAAGGACTCACACTCTTACAGAGTCTTCAACCTCTTTCTCTATAAGATCGTTGAAACTGTGGATGTGAAATTTGATGAAACCAATGGTTCACAAAGAGAAATTCTGCCAAGTACACTGGATGAAGCTCCTCCAAGCGAATCTATCAAGCTGATGGGAACTGGTGAAATCATGCCTTCTGAAGCACAGCCTGAAGAGGAACTTATCATCTCTGCACCAAATCAACCCGAAGACACTGCTCAGACCGAAGACAATCCTCCCATTGATGACAATGATCAGCCAGAGCAAAATCTTCGTCCTGTTCATCCTCGTGTTGAAAATGAAGTACAAATCGAGAAGATAATTGACAGCATCAACGCGCCTGGTCCGCTTACTCGCTCAAGAGCAACACAGTTAGCAAACTTCTGTGGGCACTTTTCATTTGTGTCAATATCAGAACCCAAGAAAGTTGCTGAAGCTATTATGGAACCCGAATGGATTCAAGCCATGCAAGAAGAACTTCAACAGTTCAAGCTGAATAATGTTTGGGAACTTGTCAAGCGACCTGATCCTCGTATGCATAACATTATTGGAACAAAATGGATATATCGAAACAAGCAAGATGAGCATGGTCAAGTCGTCAGAAACAAAGCACGTCTTGTGGCTCAAGGATATACTCAAGTTGAAGGAATTGACTTTGATGAAACATTTGCTCCTGTTGCTAGACTTGAAGCTATTCGCATACTGCTAGCCTACGCTAATCATCACAACATCTTGCTATATGAAATGGATGTAAAGAGTGCATTTCTCAATGGCAAGATTGAAGAAGAAGTATATGTCGCACAACCACCTGGCTTTGAAGATCCAAAACATCCTGATATGGTGTACAAGCTAAACAAAGCACTGTATGGCCTCAAACAAGCTCCTCGTGCCTGGTATGATACAATCAAAGACTTCCTAAAGAGAAAAGGCTTCACACCTGGATCCCTCGATCCCACACTCTTCACGAAGACATATGATGGTGAACTATTTGTGTGCCAAATATATGTGGATGACATAATCTTCGGCTGCACCAACCAGAAGTACAGTGATGACTTTGGGTACATGATGCAAGAGCAATATCAAATGTCCATGATGGGTGAGCTGAAGTTCTTCCTTGGTCTTCAAATTCGTCAGCAACGAAATGGCATCTTCATATCTCAAGAAAAATACCTCAAAGATTGTCTGAAGAAGTTTGGAATGGAAGACTGCAAAGGCTACACAAGGCCAATGCCAGCCAAACACCATCTTGGTCTCGACGACAATGGTAAAGAGTTCGATCAAAAGGTATACCGCTCCATGATTGGTTCTTTGCTTTATTTATGTGCATCTAGGCCAGATATTATGCTTAGTGTTTGCATGTGTGCTCGATTCCAAGCGGCACCAAAGGAATCGCATCACTTAGCTGTGAAGCGAATTCTTCAATATTTGGCTTACACCCCAACACTGGATTATGGTAGCCCAAGGGCTCAAAATTTGATTCGGTTGGATTCTCGGATGTTGATTATGCTGGTGACAAGGTGGATCACAAGTCTACATCAGGCACATGTCATTTTCTTGGTCGATCACTTGTCTGTTGGTCTTCAAAGAAGCAGAACTGTGTATCACTCTCAACTACTGAATCTGAATACATTGCTGCTGGATCTTGTTGTGCTCAGCTTCTATGGATTAAGCAAACTCTCAAGGATTATGGCATCAACCTGAAACAAGTACCTCTCTTCTGCGACAACGAAAGTGCCATCAAGATAGCCAACAATCCAGTCCAGCACTCGAAGACAAAGCACATTGAAATACGTCATCACTTTCTCAGAGATCATGTTATGAAGAAAGATATAGATATCATGCACGTCAACACTGAAGAGCAACTGGCAGATATCTTCACAAAGCCCTTGGATGAGAAAAGGTTTTGCAAGTTACGGTGTGAGCTAAATATCTTGGAATCCTTGAATGTCCTGTGATCAGGCACACATCCTAACACTTATGCATGTTGATGACTTAGATGTGCAACGCACAAAGTAATGTATATCTTCAATCAATGAAGATTTACACTCTGAGTGTGAATACATTAACATGGAATTTGACTTCGGAGCGCCACGATAATTGTGCGCCGTGTCTGGGTCTAATACTTCCTATACGGTGGGTAATGCCACCACCAACTTTCTTTGTTTGAAGTGTTTCACTCATGGCGTTATATTGCAATAACTTCGCATTTGGTTTGTCTTCAGTTTCAATTTATCTTCATGATCTTCTACACTATGATGATTTGATTGTTTTCTGATATATATATGTACTAGTGTTCTGTCCTCTACAGCATTCACTTATAGCTATGTCTTCAAGATTGGATCTTTTGAACTAAGTGAATGTGATCGGGCCCTAACCTCTCTATGTTTCCTATCTCAAACTCTATCTGTCCAAATCATATGCATTCTATTGAAACTGTCGAATGTCTTCTCTGCGTCCTAGTCAGTAGAAGGCAAGGAGACAAACATTAAATATGTTTTAAATGACTTATCTTTATTGTTGAAATCCGGAGAAGCCGGAACAACTCTCCGACATGCCTGGCGGGCGTGGGAACATGGGACAATTCTAAGTATGTTGCATGCTTGCCACGTACCCCTCAGATGTGAACCACCAGGGGCACCAGCGTAATTGCGTAGTGTCTCTCACCTACTTATAAATACTTGTCCCCTGCGGTAAAGAAATCCTTCTTCCACCTCTCCACCTCCGTCAAAACCCTAGCGCCACCGTTAGCTCGCGACGACGCCGGCGATGAAGCGCTTAGCTGCCGCGACTTCTCCGACGCCGTCCTCACGCCGGCCGCAGACATCGTCCTCTCCACCGTCGCCGTAGGTGTCCTCCGTCGCCAAGTTAGGGCACGGTGGGCTGAACTGCTCGGTCTCCTATTCTTCCCATCTAGCAGTTCTTCGTGCGGTAATTATAACTCTATTTTTACCACCTTTTTGATCTTCAAGATTCATCCTGTTTACCAAAAGTAGTTTCTGCCTATTCAATGTTAGATCTATTCTGTCTGCATCTCATACTGCCGAGTCAATTCACTTAGATTTCCTGTCTAGTTTGATTCCTCACTTGTACTCATTCACGGATTGGTACAAATCTGGAACCAACTCACCTATATAAGTGAATGTCTTCGCATCATGAGGTCAATATCTTCAAACTGATTTATCTTCAAAATCTTCTGAGAATGCATATGACCTCTTCCCCTTCCTTCGCATCTCTAATGCTGTCATAGGTACATGTCCGTGGAAGAATCCCTTGGTTCTCATAGTCTGCATTCTTTACAGAATACTTACAGCATCATATCAATTCTCCTGAAGCCAGTTCCTGCTTGACCAGCAAGCGTAAATCTCTGAAGCCTCTGAACGTATTGAAGCCATTCAGCTTGAAGTTCATGGCTGCAGAAAAATCAGCAAGGAAGCGTGGCAGACAGCGTCATGGGGGAACATCAAGGGATCTGCCTGATGATCTGGCAGAAATGTATAAAACAGATCCTGAAGAAGATTACAATCAGCGCAAGACTCGAATCCAATGGATTCGACGCTATTGGGCTGAACAGTGGTACAAGTACAAGTTCGTCACCCAGGAATACGCAGAGAAAAATGCTATCAAGAGCCCTTGGGGTGATATTCTCTATCGAGGCCTTCCCCCCAAAAACAAAGCTGAAGCCATTGCGCAAGAATTCTATCCGTGCATGGTCCGTGGACCACAGCCTGAAGAAGCCGACCCATCATCATTGCTCTGGTGTCGTGACGACAATCTCTTCAAGCGCAACTTCTAGTTTGCTAAGGCTTCGGCAAAGGAAAACAAGAAGTCACGGGGATTAGACTTCAATCCTGGTCCCTCTGCTCCCCGTGATTATGGCACATGTGAAGCTGAAGAAAACAGAATTGGCCCCTTTGCAAACCTTGATGGCCTCATCACTTACATCTTGGTCCAAGGTGCCCAGGTAGATCATTCTGATAATGATGCTGACACTGATGAAGCCCTAGCTCCTCCTTCGAAGCCACAGAAGCAAAAGAAGCTAAAGGCTTCTAAATCAGCACCTTCAAAAGCTTTACACGCGAAGCCTCTGGCCACTGCACGTCCTGAAGCCAGTGTGCAGTCTGAAGATCAATCTCGTATCTCCAAGAAGACGGAGAAGAAAAAGCAACTTGTCCGGCATACTGATCAAGCCTTGACTCCTGCCGCCATTTTGCGTGAAGAACCCATTGATCTGTCAAGTGATGAAGATCTTGCTGATGATGCTCTTGAGCAGCTGATAAAGAGCAAGGAAGAAGCAGAAATCTTCAACAACTTGCCTCTCTTTGATGTGGCCATCATCCACAATTTCATTGATGAGTGGTTCGACACCCCCAATGTCAGCTTTGAAGATTTACAGCTTCCCATTGGCCTCAGTGTCGCCTTCAATGGTGCCATTGCTTCTGAGCTAGCTCTCGCTCAGCAAATCGTTGAGCTCAAGAACAAGATTGATTATGAGAAGGCTCAATTCAAGAAGCATGTGGCCAAGCTAAATGTTCAAGACGTCCAAAACTTCAAAGTCATGCTGCATGAGCTTAAAGAAGCTTTTCTGAAGAAGCGCCAAGAAGCTCAAGGCTCTCGTGAGCGCATGAAGCGTTTGGCTGATAAGTGTGTGCTTGCCTACAATGAGGCTGAGAAGCGCAAGTCACTTGGCCGTCCTGGCATTGACCCAGGATGGCTGCAAAGAAAAAGAAGAAGCTTTCTGCTGACCAACCTGCACCTTCAAGCCAAGAAGCCCCACGCATTATCTTCCCGAGCAGCATGACTGGCTCGAAGCCAAAGGTCACCACAACCGCTTTTGAATAGAAGAAGACGAGGGCTGCCGAGGCTGAAGCCAGAAAGAGGAAGAATGCCGAAGCCTTTGATGCCGCTCCCTCCAAGAAGAAGCGCAAGATCAAGAAGAGTCGGGCTGCTCCCACAGAGCCCCTTGTTGTGGAACCCATCTTAGTGGTTCGTCCTGCATCTGCATCCCAAGAACTTCGCATGACTGTTCATGAGCCTGCTTCCACAGAGGCTCCTGAAGCAGAAGATATACCAGCAGCTGAACCCACCGCTGCTGAAGACATTGGTCATGATGACAATGTTGAAGATGATGAAGTTCTTCCTCAGATCGAATATAATGTGGTATCATCGCCTGTTCATACGAACAGCAAAAACATCAGCATTGGTCGTCCTCTAACGCCAATTGCTCAGGATGCATCATGGGCTGATCACCCACAGCAACAAGACTCCCCCAGTACTCCCCAACAACAACAAACCACACCATTCGTACAAGTTGAAGAGGATGAGGACCTGCCCACTCCATCTCCAAAGGCGTCGCCTGTACTTCAAAGGCTTCGTAAAGGACCAAGGCCTCAAGTCCCTCTTCCGAGCGTTCCAGAAGGAGAAGTGCACCGTCAACCTGTTGCACGTCAAGTGTTCTTTGAAGCCACTCCAACTGTGAATGTCTCTGTGTCTGAAGCACAAGCTGCTGAAGACAATCCGGCTGCATCAGCCGATGAGGAATGTCAAGAAGAAGGTGTCCAAACTCCCCCCATGCCTGAAGAAACAGTTCATGAAGTGAACGTGTCTGTGCCTGACCCTCCAGCTCCTCAAGTGGAGGTTGAAAATCCTGAAGCTGCCACAACCAACGCAAGTGAAGCCAATGACGTTGTCATGGCTGAAGCTAATGTGGAGCTTGAACCAACCAGTGTGCCTGAAGCTAATGAGGCCACTGCACCTGAAGCTAATGAGGCAACTGCTCCTGAAGCACCTGTTGTGCAGCCTAAAGCCTCAGTTGCTGCCACTGCTCCTGTTCCGCCCCCAAGGCCCTATACAATCGAGCAAGCATACAACCATGCCGAGATAATCACAGTAAGATGGCCTGTTCTGGTCCCTCTGCCTAGTGTCTCTGGTCCTCAATTTGACTATCACATTGAGCATAGGCCTCAGGTCAAGAAGCCCAAGCCAAGACTGCCAAGGTTTCCTGGTACTGCCACCTCTGTCGGGTCCTTCAATGCAAATGGCTTCAAGAGCCACAACACATTCTTTGACAGCTCGAAGAACCCCTACACGAAGCCAAGAATATCATCAGATCGGTTCTGGAGTCATCAGCAGCGAAGCTATTACTGCTGTGTTCTGTATGATCAAGGGCGCATTTTCCCTCATCTGCACCTCGACACTGAAGCCATTACTGGACTGCCCTGCTTAGAAGAAGCACTTGACTGCTTTCATGATGCTGGGCTGCTCAGTTTTGTCACAGATAAAGAACACTAGAATGAAGAGCTATTGCTTCTATTCTATGCTACTCTGCACATTCGCGGCTACAACAGAGATACGAAGACATGGGTTCTCGAGTGGATGACCAGAAATGTTCATCATGAAGCCAAAGCTATAGATATCATCGAGCTTACAGGGCTAGCCACTCCTGGAGAACTATATGAACCTGACTGTCTACTACACCGCAATGCTGTAGAGAGTATCTTCCATAAGCCAGAACCCAATATGAGCCAGATGTTGAGCATGATGAAGCCCTTGCCATCTGACGCTGAATATCCAACAGATTTCTTTGTTGAAGACCTTGAGTATCTGCCTCGCACCATATATCATATCATCAGGCAAACTCTATAGCCTGTCAAAGGACATTCATCAGCGGCCAAGCTTGAAGGAGCTATGAAGACTTTGGTCTTCTATATTCTCAATGGCATCAGCTTCAACACTCAAGAGTTCTTCATGAGGCAACTTTCTGCTTCCGGCTCTGACCTATTTGATCTGAAGTTTTATGCTCCATGGGTCATGCGCCTCATCAAAAGACACTCATCTGTCAACTATCAGGCCTCTACTCGCAATCATATGATCTTTCTGCCAGAGGTTGATATGTCAGTTGAAGCTATATACTCTGACCCTGCCAAGAGGCCTCTTTGTCTTCAGAATGCCGAGCACCAAAGCTTCACTCAGCCTATTGAAGGTGTTCAAGCAGCGACATGAATCTATCCTTTGGCTGGAAACACTCATCTGCCTCATCGAGCACCCACTGAAGCCACTGAAAGCACCATTGCACAAAGGCCTCGGAAGCGTTCTCGCGTTCTCAATGACCGAGAACTTCTTGTGGCCCTTCATCAAAAACAGGATAAGCATCATTTCTGGCTCAAGAGACAGATGCAAAGCCTCTTGGTGGTTGTCAATCGCATTCGCAACCTTGCCACCAAGAATGCCTTTGTTGCTCATGAAACTTGCTGGCGATCATGGAAGAGTTTGACCCTGCTCAGTGTTGAAGCTGATCTTCAAGACGATGGCTTCAATGAAAGATTCCAGTTTGACTCCACTCCTCCATGGACTATTGTCCTACGTCGTACTCCATCTCTTGAAGACTCTGAATATTCTTCCTCCGCGGCAACGGTAAATGCCAGAGTGATCGATGATGAAGATGATGCTACTTCACCACCTCCTACTACTGCGCACATCGACACTGCACCAAGTTCATCTGCACCGCCACCCAACAACGACAACCCTGCTGCTTCACCTACTCATGTTGACGAGTAGATGCTCTATGTCTTCAAACCTTTTTGGTCCTTACTGACAAAAGGGGGAGAAGCGTATGAGTTGATAGTCTTCAAGCGGGTTCATATGGGCGGTGGCATTATATTTTGCTGCGTGCATACAACTCTTGCCTTTTGAAACATTTGGTTCTCTGAGTTGTAACACCTAAACTTGATGGTCGTCTGCTACTTATTTGCTTCACTGTGATGCGATGATAAATTCCACATGTGCGGTGATAACTTCCGCACTTAGATCATTCTGCAGACGTCCATTTTTCATTATGCATGTCATTCTACTTGCTATATCAGTTCATGCATGATAAATTATCTTCATAAGTTGAAGTGGATCTCCACAAGTACAACCTGCCATGTGCATTTGCATTCCAAAAGCAAATTACTTACATGCACATCTTCAGGGGGAGCCCTTGCAACATATGAAGACTATTTCCTATCCTTACAATTTCACATATTTATCCTCGTTGAAAAATTCAACCAGTTTGTCATCAATCACCAAAAAGGGGGAGATTGTAAGTGCATCTAGTGCCACCCCTAGTTGGTTTTGGAGTATTAACGACAAAGTTGGTTGAGGGACTAATGCGTTTGTGAGAATTGCAGGATAACGCAGGTAGTGTCCCTCATTGATTCGGTTTACCTACCGGAGATGACCCCTAAAAATGTATGAAGACATTGAAGACAATGGTGGTATGAGAAGATATTCATATTGAAGACTATAACATGAGAAGACATTGCGTGAAGACTATGGAGCGCGAAGACTGTGAGGATTCGTTGCTTCCTTTTCTTCTTTGTTGAGTCATAGGAACCACCGTACTGTTAAGTGGGGTCCAAGTGAACTAAGTCAGAGTGACTGAAGTGATGCTCAACTCAAATCCTATGTCTTCGAGCGAAGACAATGAGAGCAAACCTTATCCAGAGCTGGATGAGTCAGCTTTGCTTGTAGCCCAAGTAAAGTTGCCGCGTGTGTTTGAAATCTGACCGTTGGAACACGTGTCAGTTCCTTAGTGACCCAGGGTCATTTTGGACAAATCAGGTCGGGTTGCCTAGTGGCTATAAATAGCCCACCCCCTACACCATAAATTGGTGGCTGCTCAGAGTTTGTACACGGCTTTTGTCGTTTGAGAGCAACCCACCTCGAAGCATTTGAGAGAGAGAAAAATCCTTGCGAGGACAAAGCCCAAACACCCAGAGCCAAAGAGTGTTAGGCATCACTGAAGTCTTTCTGTCTGTGTGACCTGAAGACTTATTACACTTGAGGACTGTGTATCCACCAGCCGGTTAGGCATCGCGTTCTGAGCATCCAAGAGTCATTGTGGATTGTCGGGTGAACGAAGTTTGTGAAGGTTTGGAAGTCTACCTTGAAGACTTACCAGAGTGATTGGGCGAGGACTAAGTGTCCTTAGCTCAAGGGGAATAAGGTGAAGACACGGTCTTCTGAGTTAAATCTCAGCCTCCCTAACCAGACGTACAGTTGTCACAGCAACTGCAACTGGTCCAACAAATCCTGTGTCTTTAACAAGCAACTGGTTCTATCCCCTTCCATCCTTTACTTAAGTTTGTCTTCGTGAAGTCACTGCCCATATGTCTATCTGTTTGACTTCATGGTTTGACTACTACTGTTGATTGGCTTCATACTATCTTCCATCCTGATCCTTACTACTTAGCTGCTATTAGTCCTGTACTTTCACATCATTGCATACTTGACTATGGCTCGCTTAAGGTAGTTTATCTTCTGCTGCATATCAACTAGGTTATTTCTGTTGTTTGTCTTCTAAACTTCCAAGTTTTGAAGACTTTCACAAAAATCGCCTATTCACCCCCCCTCTAGTCGATACTAGCACTTTCACCCCTCCTTGATGGCAACACCCCCTCGCCTCTCGCAGCCATATGTTCTTTGACTTTCTCTGTTGGGGGGAAATCTGTTGCATCCTTGCCCTTGTTACCACCTGCACGAACTTCAGCATGTTCATCATCATCGGTGTCCTGTTGCACATTCTCCATGTCGTCGTCGTCATCCTTGCCGAGGCCAGCGTCTCCATCTAGATCATCTTGTGTGTCACCGGGCTCTTGGGAACTGTTGTAGTCATACCGGCCACGGCAACCGGTTGACCGATGTGTACGTTCTGGGACAAGTGAAGTGAACTGCCTCGCAACCGCGTCGTTGTCAGAGCCACTGAGGGACGTCCACCCCTCAACCAACTTCCCGAGCAAGCCGGTCATTCCGGATGCAAACTGCCCAATTAGATGCTCAACAGGTGCCCTCGCCTGTGCACAAAACAAGAAGCATCAACAACCACCCATATTGCAGTCACTTGCGTGACATCAACAAATAATCCACGGCAAAAACTATAGATGTAGATATTTTGATTACCTCAGTAGGGCAAGACGAAGCTGAGTGCACGTCCATCCAATTTCCAAAGTTTTGAGGCCCCCCAAACACGCTGTAGTCTATAGCATGCTTTGCCATCAGCTAGAAAAAACAAAAAAATAGCAAGGATGTAAGAGATAGAAGGTAAGTTTCAGCACGAATGAAAGAGTTCCCATGTGGAGAGAAACATGATACAATACACAGACAGCCATGGATAACAAAAGGTAGTCATCCCTTATGAACCACGGATAGTTGCCTCATGTCAAATTTGTAAACATGCCATGTGGATAGAGAAACCAAAACTAACCTACAGTTTTCCATATTTGGTATCAGTTACCCTGTCTGCGGCAAGCACAGCCTTGACAGCGTTGATAGTCCATGCAGAAACAGCAAACTTGTGCGTAGGCGGCGGGCCTCCTATCCTAGTGAAATCCACGGTGGACAGATCAAGACAGTCGACATACATGAGCTCATTTAAAACAAATTTACAAAGAAAGAAATATCAGTTGCCATCATGGGTACTTGTGTGGTAAAAAAAACAGGATAATCTATGTTCCCATAATAATCAAGTTGATGTGCATGAAAAGAATGGAATAAAAAGAAGAAGTTACCTTCTGTATGTGCTAGTTGCCATCATTGTGTGATGGCAATTGCCATATTGCTAAGATGGCAGTTGCCACCATAGTGTGATAGCAGTTGCCATATTAATATGATGGCAGTTGCCATATTGTCATTATGACAGTTGCCATATTGTCATTATGGCAGTTGCCATGTTGTTATGATCAGGTTGCCATGCATGAATAAAAGTGTGTTAAAAAACAGTGTTCACAGAAAGAACTGATAAAAAAATACCATTAAATGCAGTCGACAACCCTTTTGGTACATCTTGCTTGAGAATGCATTGTGCAGGAAGTCGGCAATAAACTTACACCAATTCATGTTCTTCACATTTTTTAGATCCGCCTGCACCACACAAAATTTCAGGGCAAAAAGGTTGCCGCATCAGAAATCAAATGGAAAAAAAATCGAAAACACTGGCATTCACTAGCTTTACACATGGCATCGGAGCCAAAAAAGATTGAAGGAAAATAAAGTAGTAATGATGGATCATTCACCAAGATGGGGAAGCATTTGTTGCTTGGGCGAAGAGAAGTGGTCGGCGCGAAAACAGCTGAGATGAGGTGCATGAGTAGCTTCATCTTGAAAACATCTCCATGCGTCGTCATGGCCTGCAGCGAATCTGCCAGTGCAGATGTGTTCGGCATGGATTCCAAACCAGGAAACAAACAGGGGAACAACACTTCCTCTTTCTCATTATTGACCTCGTACGGGACTTTGATATGTCCACGAGGCACACCCAAAGTACAGAACACGGATTTCTCGTTCAACGGTAGTCTTCCTCGTCCCGGAATCACGAATTCCCTGGAGGCGGGGTGGTAGATCTCACCAAGATAGTCGCATACAGGGTTGACAAGGTTCATGCACCGGACATCCATCAGAGCCTGCATACCCATCTCAGCAGCAGCTCCCTTCTGATCGTCGGTGAATTTGTCAGTCAACACAGTTAGTCGTTCTTGGGAGGCTCTGTTGCGAATACGTTTCTTCTTCTACAAAAAACAGACAAGAAGTGATCAGTTGTTGCCATGTTTTGCAATGTCATGAAATTTTAGTTCATGACAGACGACTGCAAGCTCGAGGTGCCAACCAGTAACATAAAGCAGGAGGAGGGGCGGGGATGTGTGGACAGTTACCTCATCACCCTCTTTTCTCTGTCCAGTTGCCCGATTGCGCTGTGGTGGATTCATGAAATCATCGTCATCAATTTGATGATCGCCACGAGCCATTCTGCTGAGATAGGAACAGACCAGATTGTCATGGTGGAAATGTAAAATGCAAGAGGTAAGCAGTTGCCATCTAACAGAAAATGTCAACTAGTGAATGCAAAAATATAACATGAACACACACGCACCCCTCCTATTATTGTCGAAAACATAAACATGGCAAGTAAGCGCGTTGGTTGCATTATCAAGTAAAAAAAGTGTACAGATGGTAAATGCACTTGAAAACAAAAATGTTGAAGATGTCATGTTAGCCCAAGATAGTACGATAGAAAGTCACAAAAACCTGCACATCACAAAAACTAAGATGTGGCAGCTCACACACTGTCCTAAAAATACACCAAACAAAATGCCACCTGTTCAGCGGCAGAAAATGTGCTAGGGTGAAATTGCCGTGCTGAAATGCAACACATGCTACAAAAAAAGCAATGAACCCACATCTAATCAAGAACCTGAAAATTGCCACAGTGTGTTCAGATATCACAAAGTCATTGTGGCAAAACGAAAAAATTGCGTCTGCAGTACAATGAATTTGCCACATTGTACTGACTGTAACATGGCAACAGACATGACGTGGTAAGCCAAAAACTTGCCACATGCAAAGCGTATGTATGGCATCTGACACAATTGATATGCAAAATTGGTTGCCACATTATGCAGCCAATTTGCCACACTGTCCTATCTGCATTATGGCAACAGACAGTGTGTTCACATTCCATTTGCCACATGAATATACTATCCAAGTGGCAACAGGCACACTTGATGTGCACATTAGTTGCCGTCCAGTGCAGTTGGCCGCTGAAACTGCATTGACTACCGATTTACTACACTTTACCATTCACACCGTGTGGTAACTATCACAAATCATTCAGGAAAATTAGTTGCCACAATGAAAAAGCATGTTTGTGGCTACTATCACAGTAATTCACCAAATTAGTTGCCACATGGAAGAGCGTGTGTGTGGCAACTATCACAGTCATTCAATAAATTAGTTGCCGCATGGGAGAGCTTGTTTGTGGCAACTATAACAATCATTTCAGTAAGCTAGTTGCCACATGGGAAAGCATGTTTGTGGCAACTATCACGTTCATTCAAGGAGTTAGTTGCCATACAGTCATGATAGTTAATCAAACTACCACGTTTGCCTCATACTGAAGTTTCAAAAACATCTAACTAGATCTAGGGTTCAACGGCAACTACAATGACTTCAAATTCAACCTCTAAATTCTCTCTCGAACTGATTGCAAACACTAATTCGATCCAATGCACAACTAACAAACTAGAAGACATCTGCCCAATCCCAAGGCACAACTAGTGCGTGCCTCCGGACAGGCAGAACCACACCAACGAGGCCGCCGCCGCGGCGGCGACGAAACTACCCGGTGCCACCAAAAACGGCTAGCAGACGACTTCTCCACCGGCGGGAACACCGACGCATCGCCGAATCGCCTGAATCTCTACGCATCTCGATCGAGGAATCGAACAGGGAGAGAAGGGGGAAATGCAGGAAGGGATTGTGAGATTTGTAGCGAGCATTACCTTCAACCCGCAGGCGCTCCGGCGAAGCCGCTCCGTTTCGGCGACCACCACCGACGGCCGCGAACACCGTCGACTCTTCCGCCTCCGCCGTACCCTTCTCCCCTCGCCTTCTCCTCCAATGGTTTGAAGTGCGAGTGGGTTGTGCCAGTAACTGCGGTGCGGGTGTGAGTAAATGCAACCGTGAGGGAGAGGGGGCAGAGGTGTGCGACGTGTTTGACGTCAACCGTGGTCGGCGCGTGGCATGCGGGCGCATAGCAGTTCCACCGCACGCCCCCGAGTGGCAACCGCTGACCGCGGCAGGGAAACCACCGTGTGGGCGAACTGTCTCGCATACCGCACACGCACCTCGTCCTACGTGGCGCAGAAAAATGATCGGATTGTGCCAAGATTCATGCACAAAGTACCCAACGATGATCCTGGCGTGTGGTTGAGATGGTGAACGCCCACACGTGTGGGCGTTAACATTATCGTAATAAAATGATGATCACCTCGTAGTCTCGTACGGCAGCCTTCACGAGACAAACCATCGGACAGAACAATCCTCAAGGAACCGTCGACCATACGAACACACAACCCCCAAGCGCCGTTCCCACCTATATATAACGAACTCCACACATCTTCCAACCAAAACCCTACCCCTCACCCTCAACCTCAAGCAACCGCGCCGCCGCCCCTCCGAAGCGTTCTACCACAGCTACGCCATGAAGGTCCGCGCTGCTCTTCTTCACCTCCCGATGCACGCAGATGTGACCTGTGCCTGTGCGATGCCTGATCCCTGTGGCCTTTTGCGTTGGTTTCAGTTCAAGATCGCGACCAAAGAAGACCAGGAGTTGTGAGTGTTTCTCGTCTCCCGCCCCGTTCGTCCTCTAGACCCACGTCGCGTAATCAGCACACTTGGCTGCTTTTGGGAAACGGCGTGTCTGTTTAGTTCGTGGTTCTTTTGGTTGGCCCGTGTTTGTTTCCTATATTTTTAAGCATTAGAAAGATATGGAGGATTGAGAATACGCAGCCCCTCCAACACTCTAAAGTCTTAAAAAATTTGTTAACAACGAATGGTTTCAAGCATCTTGTGATGCTGATTAGTTTTCGGGAAAATATAGGAAACAATGGATCCTGTGATACCATGAGCAGCGTTGACTGTTTTTGAACTGCCTAAAAATATGACAGATGATGCCGTGATATGTCTCAATTAACTATTTGGTTGACAAATGTTGTAATAGAACAAAGAAGTTTACTTATGAAACCACCATAAGCAGACTTTTAGTGACTAAATAGTAAATATTCCAGTTGGAATTTGCTCTTTTCTTTTCTTAATTCAGATATCTAACATTTTGGTATGAACTACAGGCGGAGAATCTCTTAGGAGGTACTTGTTGGTCCTCTTCTGGGTTGGCAACATATTTCATGATACATAAACCCTTCAGCTGATGTTTGATAATTTTGATCAAACATATCTGTCATTTCCTGCATTTTCAGGAATTCAAGGGTTATGTCTTCACAATCATTGGTGGCTGCGATAAGCAGGGCTTCCCAGTGAAGCAAGGAGTGCTAACTTCTCGGCGCGTCTGCCTTCTGCTTCACAGGGGTATAACTTTATTTCCATGGCACTTCTTACCTACATCTTTCCATCTTGAATTGAACTCTTAATCTCTTTTGTCTCAATTCTGTAGATACCCCTTGCTTTGTGTATGGCAGGCGTACAAAGACTTGTCTCGGACGCAAGAAAAGATAGAAGGATTTGCGCTTTTGGAAACCAACGGGAGGATTAATAGGGGCTTAGAAGAGGGAGTGGTATTGAGATTAGACGTGGGATATGTTGTTTAGTCCCACTCCTTAATTTGGCATCTAATGGGAATTATGTGTTGGAGAAGTTTGTGGGAATTTATTATGATTAATGAAAGGTATGATGACACAAGTTGTGATAAAGCTTTAAGATAATTCTCTCCTATGTCCCACCGACTCCCCTGCTTTAACAGTGGAAGTTGGAATCTCAAACTACCCCTCGTCAATTCCCAAACCCAGTAACTTTGTACCCTTTCAATTCTCACTCAACCAAAGAGGGTGTAAAGTAAAGGCAATTAAAGATGGTATATTTGGACGCGGGGGGGGGGGGCAGGGTCGGTCGTGAGCATCGACTGGCGTGCTTCGCTCCTACCGCGAGAGAATGTGGGCGCATATCTCACGGGCCCGACATGCCATAGATGACCATGCTCTCTACACTGTGAACACCATACAGTGCGTGCACAACTCACTTTGGTGCCCAATTCCTGCTCAAAATTGGCCTCCATGGGTCTTCATGAGAACTAGGAAGGGTAGGGAAGGCCGGGAGAGAAATGGAGGTAGTCCACATTGCAAAATTTGGCTTATGTAAAATAGTGGTCTAATGTCAAATGTTGGACCAATGGATCGTAGGATGATCTTCTTGATCATGGCATCTATGTGTAGGTGTCCAAGGTGACTAAAGACAAGATGCCAATGTCTCATCTACACGGAGGAGCGGAAATTAGAGCATCTCCACTCGTTCGCCCCCCCCCCCCCAGCGCATAGGCCGGCGCATTTTCGGGCATCCACCCGACGATTTTTAGACCCTGGGGGCGACCAAGGCCCTAGCCACGCCCCCAGGTGCCGCCCGCCAAGGCCCCAGACACGTGCCCCATATTCAAACTTGATCGTTCCTGCTCCAAAAAAAGGCCATAATCCGGCGACCACCGCAATAGTTCGGTGATTCAGTGCCACAGTTTGGCGATCAAATGAAAGGATAGGCAGTAGTTCGGCACACAAAAAAAGGAAGGACGCGAAAGGAATGCATCAAACGTCGAGGTCGACCTCTGGCGGCGTCGTTGGCGTGCGCGGGCTGGGAGGAGTCGGCGCGGCTTCTGGATTAGTCGGCGCGGCTTCTGTGCTGCTAGGCGTCGCGGAGACATCGTCAGTCGGGCTGGGCAGCGTCGGCGTCGGCGTTGGCGTCAAAGGACTGACGATGTCTCCGCGTCGGCGTGGCGTTGGAGTCGAAGCGGCGGTGTGCTGTACCTGATCCTCGACGCTAGTGCCGCTCTCCGGGCGAGCCGCGACCTCCTCGATGGTTCCCCAATGGTTCGCCATCGCCTTCGACCCCCGCTGCATGTGGACGCCTTTGAAGTAGGGGTCGACGAGCTTGCGCTCGTCGAACTCGGCCTTGATGCGGTACCAATATGTGTCGATGTTCTGGTTCGTGCTGGTGATCGGGTCGAGGCAGACGACCTTCCACGCTTCGGCGAGGCACTCATCTTCCTTGGTCGCCCACTTGATGCGCGGCTCGCCGGTCTTGGCCGCCCCTATCTTCTTATTCTTCTTCTTGCCTTTCCTCGTCGGCTCCAGCACCTCCGCCTCCTCCTCCAGCTCTTCCTCACCGTATTCGAGCTTGACGTCCATGTCGCCAAGATCAATCGAGCCGTCTTGGGTAGTGAATTCGGGGGAAGTGGCGGCGGCAGCCGACCGGCTGTGATGATGCCTTCCATGTCGGCCTCCGTCGCGTCGGCGTCGCCAAGATGCGACGAGGAGGAGGCTTGCGAGTAGAGGCCACGGCGGAGAGGTGGCGTCGGGGAAGCTGCGTAGTCCGGTGGCGAGTACGTGTATGGAGGGTACTGCACGCCGGCGAGCGCGGGCGAGGGTGTGCGCTGGACCGGGCGCCCATGGGGAAAGGTGATGTTGGGGTTGAAACCGTCGTGGACGTCGCCATCGGCATAGCCTGGCGACGGCATGCTCCATGGGTGCGGTGACGACGAGAAGCTGGCCGGAGATCCGATGCTTTGCTGGCTCCAGGCCGTGTGCGAGCCGTGGCCGCCTGGTGGATTCATCATCCCTGCGCGAGCCGCCTCGACTTGTTCAGCAGCCGCGTGCGCCGCCCTCTTGAAAGTGCTAGTTATCGACTAGAGGGGGTGAATAGGCGATTTTTATGAAAGTCTTCAAAACACGAGGGCTTTTAAGACAAACAGTAGCAATGAACCTATTGATATGCAGGGGAAGGTAGGCTACACTAGGCCACCCATAGTCAAGTAAGCAATGAAGTGAAAGCACGAAGACTATCAGTAGCTAGGTAGTAAGGATTAGGATGGAAGATAGTATGAAGCCAAACAACAACAGTGTTCACATAGTGAAGACAATCAGATCATGTAGGGAGGCAATGACTTCACGAAGACAAACTATAAGTAAAGAGAGGTAAAGGATAGAACCAGTTTCTTGGAGAGGACAAGGATTTGTTGGACCAGTTCCAGTTGTTGTGACAACTGTACGTCTGGTTAGGGAGGCTGAGATTCAACTCAGAAGATCTTGTCTTCACCTTATTCCCCTTGAGCTAAGGACACTTAGTCCTCGCCCAATCACTCTGGTAAGTCTTCAAGGTAGACTTCCAAACCTTCACAGACTTCGTTCACCAGCAATCCACAATGACTCTTGGATGCTGAGAACGCGACGCCTAACCGGCTGGAGGATTCACAATCCTCAAGTGTAACAAGTCTTCAGATCACGCGTACAGAAAGACTTCAGTGATGCCTAACACTCTTTGGCTCTGGGTGTTTTAGGCTTTGTCCTTGCAAGGATCTCTCTCTGAAATGCTTTAGAGGTGGGTTGCTCTCAAACGACAAAAGTCGTGTACTAACTCTGAGCAGCCACCAATTTATGGTGTAGGGGGTGGGCTATTTATAGCCAGGAGGCAACCCGATCTAATTTGTCCAAAATGACACTGGGTCACTAAGGAACCGACACGTGTCCAACAGTCAGATTTAAAACACACGCGGCAGCTTGACTTGGGCTACAAGTAAAGCTGACTCATCCAGTTCTGGATAAGATTTGCTCTCATTGTCTTCGCTTGAAGACATAGCATTTGGTTGAGCATCACATCAGTCACTCTGACTTTGTTCACTTGGACCACGCTTAACAGTACAGTGGTTCCTATGACTCAACAAAGAAGAAAAGGAAACTACGAAACAACTATGTTTCTTCGCACTCCATAGTCTTCATGCGATGTCTTCTCATGTCATAGTCTTCAATGTGAATATCTTCACAGACCACCATCGTCTTTAATGTCTTCACACATTTTAGGGGTCATCTCTGGTAGGTAAATTGAATCAATACGGGACTACTACCTGTGTTATCCTACAACTCTCACAAACACATTATCTCTCAGCCAAGTTTGTCGTCAATACTCCAAAACCAACTAGGGGTGGCACTAGATGCACTTACAATCTCCCCCTTTTTGGTGATTGATGACAAATTGGTTGAAGTTTTCAACGGGGATAAAAGTATGTGAAAGTTTAAGGATTAAGGCATTGTCTTCATAAGTAGCAAAAGGCTCCCCCTGAAGATGTGCATATAAGTAGTTTGCTTTTGAATGCAAATGCACATGGAAGGTTTTACTTTGTGGAGATCCTGTTCAACTTATGAAGACAACACATCATGCATATAAAGATATAACGAAGATAATGATACGCATAATGAAAAATGGACGTCTGCGGAATGACTTCATGCGGAATTTATCATCGCATCACAAAAGTAGCAGAAAAAGTAGCAGACGACCATCGATTTTAAGTGTTACAACTCAAAGAACCAAATGTATCAAAAGATGAGAGTTGTAAATACTTGGCAAAAATAATGCAACCACCCATAAGGACCCGCTCGAAGACTATCAACTCATACGCTTCTCCCCCTTTTGTCAGTAATGACCAAAAAGGTTCGAAGACATATAACATCTACTCGTTCCCAGAAGGAGTAGATGATGGAGCAGGGTCGACATTGGAGTTTGATGGTGCAGAAGGGCCTGATGTAGTGTCAAGATGCAGTGCAGCCATGGTCGGTGAAGTGGCGTCGTCTTCTTAATCGACGACTCTCGTAACAACAGTTGCAACCGAAGATGAATACTCGGAATCTTCAATTGAGGGAGTGTGGCGCCAACTTACAATTTGTGGAGGCCTGGAATCAAACTTGAAGCCCTCGGTGAAGCCATCCTCGCGAAGATCGTCTTCAAGACATAGTGGTGTGAGGCTCTTCCACGACCGCTGACAGGCTTCATGGGCAACAAATGAGTTCATGGTGGCCAGGTTCCGAATGCGATTGACGTCCACCAAGTGACTCTGCATCTAACGCTTTGGCCAGTCGTGGTGCTTATCCTGCTTCTGATGTAAGGCCACAAGCAGCTCCCGGTCATTGAGTACACGAGAACGCTTCCAAGGCCTTTGGGAAATTGTACTAGCAGTGGCTTCGGTGTTGGCACGATGGGGCATAAGCATATTGCCAGCCAGAGGATAAGTAGGAGTTGCAGCATTGGGGACATGAATTCCTTCTATTGGTTGCGTGAAGCTTTGATGGTCAACATTATGAAGGTATAGAGGCTCCTTGGCAGGCTCAGGGTAGATGGCTTCAACGGATAGATCAACCTCAGGCAGAAAGACAAGATGGTTGCATGCCGAGGGCTGATAGTCGACAGAAGAATGGAGTTTGATCAGGCGCATCACCCATGGAGCATAAAACTTCAGGCCAAATAGATCAATCCCAGATGCAACAAGTTGTCTGATGAAGAAATCCTGGGAATTGAATCTGATGCCATTGACAATATAAAATACCAAAGTCTTCAAGGTTCCTTCAAGTTTGGCTTCGGAAGAATGTCCCTTTATTGGCCATAGAGTACACCTCAGTATATGATAGACTGTGCGTGGCAAGTACTCGAGGTCCTTGATAAAGAATTCCTTGGGATATTCAGCATCTTGAGGCAATGGCTTCATCATACTGATCATCTAACTCATATTGGGTTTAGGCCTCTGAAAAATACTCTTCAGTTCATTTTTGTGAAGCTGACAGCCAGTCTCATACAATTCACCTGGAGTGGGCAGGGAGGTAAGCTTGATGATGTCTTGAGCTTTGGCTTTATGGTGCACATCTCATATCATCCACTCAAGGATCCATGTCTTTGGATCCCTGTTGTAGCCACGAATGTGAAGAGTGGCATAGAACTGCAGTAGAAGCTCTTCATTCCAGTGATCTTTGTCAGTAACAAATTGCAGAAGACCAACATCCTGAAAGCAGTCCAGCGCTTCTTCAAGACAGGGCAACCCAGCAACAGCTTCACAATCAAGACGCATGTGAGGAAAGATTCGCTCTTGATTGTACAGGATACAGGAGTAGTAGTTGCGCTGTTGATGGCTCCAAAATCGATCGGAAGAGATCTTTGGCTTCGAGTATGGATTCTTGGCACTGTCAAAGAAGGTATTGTGTGCTCTAAAGCTGTTCACGCTGAAAGATCCTGGCCATGTAGCAACACCTGGAAGTCTTGGCAGCCTCGGCTTTGGCTTCTGAACTTGTGGCCGCTTCTCCACATGATAGTTATATTGTGGTCCAGGAGCTGTGGGAGGAACCAAAATGGGCCATCTCACTGTGACAAGCTGGCCGCGATCGTAGGCATGTTCAATTGTGTGAGGCCTTGGAGGTGGAACAGTGGCTTCAGCATTCACAGTGGCTTCAGGCACCACACCGTCTTTGTCCATGACAATGTCATTGGCGACAGTAGCATTGTTTGTGGCAGCCTCAGTGTTTTCAACCTCTGTTCGTTGCAGAACAGGAGGGTCTAGCACAATCACATTCTCCTCGAGAATGACTTGGTCTGTGGCAGGGGGTGTGGCAACTCTTTCTTCTTCTCTTTCTCCTTGATTTTCATCGGCTGATGCAGTCGGAATGTCTTCAGCATCTTTAGCTTCAGACTCAGAGACATTCGCAGTAGGGGTGGCTTTAGGAAACACTTGACGTGCTACTGAGCTTTGTTGCACTTCCCCTTCCGGAGTGCTTGACATGGTGACCTGGGGCCTGGGGCCTTTGCGAAGCTTGTGATATGCGGGCGGCGCCTTTGGTGATGGAGTGGTCTTCACCATGTAGTTGTCATCGTCAAGTACCGGAGTGGTGACTTGAGGTGGTAGAGTTCTGGGTGTCTCATCATCAATGGGGGTTTCTTGCTGTGAGCGCTCGGCCCATGAGTCACCTTGAGCGATTGGCGTCAATGGATGACCAATGCTGATTAGTTCACTGCTTGTTGGAGCAGGCGATGATACTGAGTAAGGCTCGAGCTGAGGAAAGACTTCATCATCTTCAACATTGTCTACATGACCAATGTCTTCAGCTGTGATGGGGTCAACAGCTAGAACCTCTTCATCTTCATGAGCCTCTGTGGAAGCAGGCTTGTGGATCAAAATACGTCGTTCTTGGTTGTTGGTGGCTAGAAGAGCGACAGAGATGGGTTCAACAATGAGGGGCTGAGAGGCCGCAACATGCTCTTTCTTTGAAGACTTTGTCTTCAACTTCTTTGTTGATGGGGCCTCAACAGAAGCACCCTTGTGCTTGCGCCTCTTGGCTTCGGCTTCAGCTACCCTTGTCTTCTTCAGGTCTGAAGCTGCCGAGGTGACCTTAGGCTTTGAGCATGTCATGCTGGTAGGGAAGACAATGCGAGGTGCTTCCTGCCTTGGTGCTTCAGTTTGTGTCACAGCAGACTTCTTTTGTTTGGCAGCCATCCTGGGATCGATGTCAGGGCACCCAAGAGCTTTTCGGTTCTCAGCTTCATTGTGTGCTTGAACACATTTCTATGCGAAGTACTTCATGCACTCTCGTGAGCCTTTAGCCTCATTGCACTTCTTGTGAAACTCTTCCTTGAGGTCATGCAGCATCTTCTAGAAGATTTGAACATCTGCCACACTGAGCTTGGCCGTGTTCTTCTTGAAGTGAGCCTTCTCATAATCAATTTTGTTCTTGAGCTCAACTATCTTATGAGCCAAGGCCAACTCATTAGCAATGGCTCCATGGAATGTGACGCTGATGTCCATCGGAAGCTGAAGATCATCAATGCTAATGCAATGGTCGTCAAACCACTCATCAATGAAGTTGTTAAGAATGTCAACATCAAAGAGAGGCAGATCTTTGAAGATTTCTGCCTCTTGCTTGCTCTTGATTAGCAACTCAAGGGCATCATCACCAAGATCTTCATCGCTAGACAGATCAATTGTGTCATCCTCATTGCGCAGAACGGCAGCAGGAGTCAGTTCATGCCCAGAAATCTTCTTGGGCTTCTTGGCTTTCATTATGTTCTCGGCCTTCTTGGAGACAAAAGACAAATCTTCAGACTGCACACTGGTTTTAGGAGGTGCAGTGGCCAAGGGCTTCAAAGTCGAAGCTTTTGGTGCGGCAGAGGGCTTTGAAGCCTTTGTCTTCTTCTTCTGCGACTTTGGTGGTGATGGCGCTTCTTCAGAGTATGCGTCATCAGCGGATTGATCGATAGTGGACCGCTGAGCAGCAATGTGGAAGAGGAAGCCACCAAAGTTGTTGAAGGGGCCGATGACATTTGGATTAGCATCGTGTGTGCCATCCGGCCTAAGAGAAGGTGGACCAGGGTTGAAGTTGATTCGAAGATTTTTCTTGTTCTTCATAGCTGACTCTTTTGCAAACTGATAGTTGCCCTTGAAGAGATTGTCTTCGCGACACCATAACATAGATGATGGGTCAGCATTCTCTGGCTTCGATGGGTAGAAGCCTTGAGCAATGGCTTCAGACTTGGACTTGGGCTGCAGATTCCTATACAGAATATCTCCCCATGGGCGCTTGATGGTGTTCTTTTCAGCATACTCTGCAGTGACGAATCTGTACTTGAACCATTCTTCTGCCCAATATCTTTGAATCCATTGGATTCTGGTCTTGGGCTGGCCATAGCTTTCCTCAGGATCTGACTTGTACAGTTCATACAGATCAGGAGGTAAATCCTTAGTAGTATTTCCACGGCGCTGCCTGCCACCTTTCTTGCAGATTTCTCAGTGGCCATTATATTCAGACTGAATGGCTTCAGAACTGTGAATGGCTTCTTTTTGTTGGTCAGACAAGAGCTGGCTTCAGGGGAGTGAATATGACACTGTAAGAACTCTGCAAATGAATGCAGACTATGAGAACCAAGGGATTCTCCCACGGACATGTACCTGTGACAGCATTAGAGGTGCGAGAGATGGGGAAGAGGTCATATGCATTCTCAGAAGATTTTGAAGATAAATCAGTTTGAAGACATTGACCTCATAGTGTGAAGACATTCACTTATTTGAAGAGAGTTGGTTCCAGATATGTACAAATCCATGAATAAGTACGAGTGAGGAATCTAACTGGTTATGAAGCATAAGTGAATATACTTGGCATGATATGAGATGCAGATGAAGACAAATCCAGATTTGGAAGTGAAGAAACCACTTTTGGTTGAAGAGAATGGATTTGACGGATCAAAAACGCAGTAAAAAGTAAGTTTTAATTACCGCTGATGAACTGCTAGACAAGGTAGAGAGAGAAGCCGAGCAGTTCAATCTCCCGCGCCCTAACTTGGTGGCGGAAGAGACCTACGGTGGCGGTGAGGACGAGGTCCGCGGCCGGCGTGAGGACGTCGTTAAAGAAGTTGCGGCAGCTAAGCGCTTTCTCTTTGGTGTCGACGCAAACTAGCAGAGGCGCCAGGGTTTGTGTGAGGTGGCGAGGTGGTAGAAGAGATAATGACCGTGGGGTGTGAGTATTTATAAGGAAAGGGACAGCACAACGTAATTACGCAGGTGCCCTAGGCAGTTCACATCTGAAGGACACATGGCATGCATGCAACTTATTGGAAGTTGTTCCATGTTCCCACTCACGCCTGGATTGTCGGGTGGTCTTTCCAGCTTCTCCGGTATTCAGGCAATAAGGATTCAACATTAAAAACAGATTTAAATGTTTGTCTCTTTGTCTTCTGCTGACATGGACTCAGAGAAGACAATCGACGGGTTTTAGAAGAATGCATATGATTTGGACAGATAGAATTTGAGGAAGAATCACAGAAGAGGTTAGGGTCCGATCACATTCACTTAGATCAATAAAGATTCAAGTATGAAGACATAGCTATAAGTGAAAGTTGTAGAGGCCAGAACACAAATATATATAGACCAACTGAACATTGCGAAGATAAACCTTGAAGTCAAATCAATGTTGAAGACAAACCAAATGCGAAGACTATGCAACCATGACGCCAAAAGAAACACTTCAATAAGAATTTGGTGGTGGCGTTACCCACCGTATAGGAAGTATTAGACCAAGACACGGCACACAATCATCATGGTGCTCCGAAGTCAAATTCCATGTTAATGTATTCATACTTAGAGTGTATGTCTTCATTGATTGAAGATATACGTTACTTCGTGTGTTGCACATCTAAGTCATCAACATGCATAAGCGTTAGGATGTGTGTCCAATTACAGGACATTTGAGGAATCTAAGATATTTAGGTCACACCACAACTTGCAAAATCTTTTCTCATCCAAGGGCTTTGTGAAGATATCTGCCAATTGCTCTTCAGTGTTGACGTGAATGATATCAATATCTTCCTTCATGACATGATCTCTGAGAAAGTGATGACGGATCTGAATGTGCTTTGTCTTCGAGTGCTGAGCTAGGTTGTTGGCAATCTTGATGGCGCTTTCATTGTAGCAGTAGAGTGGCACATGCTTTAGATGGATACCATAGTCCTTGAGAGTTTGCTTCATCCATAGAAGCTGAGCGTAGCAAGATCCAGCAGCAATGTATTCAGATTCAGCAGGGGAGAGAGATACATAGTTCTGCTTCATTGAAGACCAACAGACAAGAGATCGTCCAAGAAAGTGACATGTGCCTGATGTGGACTTGCGATCAATCTTGTCACCAGCATAATCAGCATCTGAGAATCCAACTAGATCAAAGTCTGAGCCCTTTGGATACCATAATCCTAGTGTTGGGGTGTAAGCCAAATATCGAAGAATTCGCTTCACAACTAAGTGATGCGATTCCTTTGGTGCCGCTTGGAATCGGGCACACATGCCAATGCTAAGCATTATATCTGGCCTAGATGCACATAAATATAGTAAAGAACCAATCATGGAGCGGTATATGATACATCTCCGTCGTATCTATAATTTTTGATTGTTCCATGCCAATATTATTCAACTTTCATATACTTTTGGCAACTTTATATACTATTTTTGGGACTAACATATTGATCCAGTGCCCAGTGCCAGTTCCTGTTTGTTGCATGTTTTATGTTTCGCAGAAAACCAATGTCAAACGAAGTCGGGATAAAAATGGACGGAGAATATTTTTGGAATATTTATGATTTTTGGGAAGAATTATCAACGCGAGATGATGCTCGAGGGGCCCACGACGGAGGGGGGCGCCGCAGGGGGGTGGGCGTGCCCCTGACCCCGACACCTCGTAAGGCGGTTGCTGCTCTTCTTTTGCCGCAAGAAAGCTAATATCCGGAAACAAATCGTATTGAAGGCTTCAATCCAATCAGAGTTACGGATCTCTGGGAATATAAGAAACAGTGAAAGGGCAGAATCTGGGAACGCAGAAACAGAGAGAGACAGAGAGACAGATCCAATCTCGGAGGGGCTCTCGCCCCTCCCACGCCATGGAGACCATGGACCAGAGGGGAAACCCTTCTCCCATCTAGGGAGAAGGTCAAGGAAGAAGAAGAAGAAGAAGGAGGGCTCTCTCCCCCTCTCTCCCGGTGGCGCCGGAGCGCCGCCGGTGCCATCATCATCACCATGATCCACACAAACACCTATGTCATCTTCACCAACATCTCCATCACCTTCCCCCATCTATATTCAGCGGTCCACCCTCCCGCAACCCGATGTACCCTCTACTTGAACATGGTGCTTTATGCTTCATATTATTATCCAATGATGTCTTGCCATCCTATGATGTCTGAGTAGATTTTCGTTGTCCTATCGGTAATTGGTGAATTCCTATGATTAGTTTAATTTGCTTGTGGTTATGTTGCTGTCCTTTGGTGCCCATCATATGAGCGCGCGTGTGGATCACACCATAGGGTTAGTTGTATGTTGATAGGACTATGTATTGGAGGGCAAGAGTGACAAAAGCTTCAACCTAGCATAGAAATTGATGCATACGGGATTGAAGGGGGACCAATATATCTTAATGCTATGGTTGGGTTTTACCTTAATGAACGTTAGTAGTTGCGGATGCTTGCTAATAGTTCCATTCATAAGTGCATATAATTCCAAGTCAGGGATGACATTCTAGGAGTGGCCTCTCCCACATAAAACTTGCTATCGGTCGAGTAAAGTAGTCAATTGCTTATGGACAATTTCACAACTCCTACCACCACTTTTCCACACTCGCTACACTAACTTTATTGCTTATTTGTCTAAAAGGCACCTAGCTTTTATCTGCGTACTCTTTATTATCTTGCAAACCTATCCAACAACACCTACAAAGTACTTCTAGTTTCATACTTGTTCTAGGTAAAGTGAATGTCAAGCGTGCGTAGAGTTGTATCGGTGGTCGATAGAACTTGAGGGAATATTTGTTCTACCTTTAGCTCCTCGTTGGGTTCGACACTCTTACTTATAGAAAGAGGCTACAATTGATCCCCTACACTTGTGAGTTATCAAGACCTTTTTCTGGCACCGTTGCCGGGGAGTCATAGCATGGGGTGAATATTCTCATGTGTGCTTGTTTGCTTTATCACTAAGTAATTTTTATTTGTTGTTCTAAGTTGTTCTCTATCTTTAGTTATGGATATGGAACACGAAATACCAAAAAAAATTAGGTGTGCTTGCTACCCATGGAGATGGGGAACCTCCTAAAACCCTCGATGTTGGTTATGTGAAAAATATTATGTACTACTTTGATAATCCTGAGAAAACCCCATTCAATTATGTTACGGGAGACACGTTGGATCACCGTGAATACTTTAGGGATTATCGCTTGACACAAAAAGGGAAACTATTATGGGATCAAATTCATATGTTGCATTGGTATGCTCGGGAACTATGCTTGAGATATGATTATACTTGTTTCTCTAGGATGAAGGCTCCACACCTTCCCTTTTCATGCAAATTCAATGATGATAAAACCTTGGCTTCTCATGCTAATGGTATATATGATTACTATGATGTGGAACAAATAGAAGAATTTGTTGCTTTTATGAGTGCTTATGAAATTGAATCTTTGTTTAAAGAGTGAAAATCTTGATGATGTTGTTTACAGACCTGAAAATTTTGCTATACTTAAATATTGCTATGAGAATTATGAATTCAATTCCGATATTGATGATTTTATTAAGAGAGTCTCTGCTATCCAAGAAGAGACTAATATTTTGTAGGAGTCTATGGAAGAAGGAATTGATGAAACTGTGGGCTCATTGGATGAAAAAGATGAGGAGGAGAGCGAAGAACAAGAGGAGGAAGAGCGGATTGATCACCTGTGCCCACCTTCTAATGAGAGTAACTCTTCAACTCGTACATTGTTTAATTTCCCTTCGTGCCTGCCGAAGGATGATTGCTATGATGATTGTCATGATCCCATTGATTCTCTTGAAATATCTGTTTTTGATGATGCTTGCTATGCTTGTGGCCAAGATGCCAATATGAATTATGATTATGGATATGAACTTGCTATAGTTCCTTATGTTAAACATGAAATTGTTGCTATTGCACCCATGCATGATAGTCCTATTATCTTTTTGAATTCTCCCGACTACACTATATCGGAGAAGTTTGCCCTTATTAAGGATTATATCGATGGGTTGCCTTTTACTACTACACATGATGATTTTGATGAATATAATATGCATGTGCTTGCTGCTCCTACTTGCAATTATTATGAGAGAGGAACTACATCTCCGTCTCTTTATGTTTCTAACACGATAAAATTGCAAGAAACTGCTTATACTATGCATTGGCCTTTACTATGTGTGCATGAATAGTTATTTTATGACATGCCGATGCATAGGAAGAGAGTTATACTTTGTTATTGCTTGATATATGTTACTTTTTGCTCACTACTAAATTACAAATCATTGTTAATTAAAATTGTCTTTGATATACCTTGGGATCCGGGTGGGTCCATTACTTGAGCACTATATGCCTAGCTTAATGGCTTTAAAGAAAGCGCTGCCAAGGAGACAACCCGGAAGTTTTAGGGAGTCATTTATTTCTGTTGAGTGCTTTTATAAAGTTTAAAAACAAAAAAAATAAAAGAGGGGAACCCAAAACTTTTCAAAAAGGAAAGTGAAAGTGAGAAAGACAAGCATTGTTGAAGTGGGGGAGCTCCTTGAACTTTGTTCATGCTCACGGAAACTTTGTGAATCTTAATTACAGAAAAAATTCATCAAAAATAATTATCCCCTTGTACAATTCCATTGTATTATAAAAATAATGTGCCAAGGTTTGCCTTTAGGATGTTTACAATGCTTGTTGGTTTGTGCGGTGCAGGACAGAAACTTTGGCTGTAGTGCGTGGTTTTACATTTTTTCTGGAATGTCAAACAGTTTTGAAACTTTTTGCACTGTTTTTCTATACAAATTGTTTATTTGTACCAATTTTTGCAGAATTGTTGGGGTACCAGAAGTATGGTGAATGTTCAGATTACTACAGATTGTCCTGTTTAAGACAGATTCTGTTTTTTGATGCATAGTTTGCTTGTTTTGATGAAACTATCAATTTCTATCAGTGGATTAAGCCATGGAAAAGTTATATTACAGTAGCTACAATGCAAAAAAAGAATATATGAATTGGTTTGCAATAGTACTTAGAGTAGTGATTTGCTTTACTATACTAACGGATCTTACCAAGTTTTTTATTGGAGTTCTGTGTGGATGAAGTGTTCGAAGATCGAGGAGGTCTCGATATGAGGAAAAGGGGGAGAGGCAATAGCTCAAGCTTGGGGATGTCCAAGGCACCCTGATACGTCTCCGTCGTATCTACTTTTCCAAACACTTTTGCCCTTGTTTTGGACTCTAACTTGCAATGTTTGAATGGAACTAACCCGGACTGACGCTGTTTTCAGCAGAACTGCCATGGTGTTATTTTTGTGGAAAAATAAAAGTTATCAGAATGACCTTAAAATCCACAGAGCAACTTTTTGGAATTAATAAAAAATACTGGTGAAAGTATCAGCACCAGGGGGCCCACACCCTTTCCACGTGGGTGGGGGGCGCGCCCCCCCTAGGGCGCGCCCCCTGCCTCGTGGGCCCCCAGAAGCTCCACATACCTCAACTCCAACTCCATACATTCACGTTCGGGAAAAATGAGAGAGAAGGATTCATCGCATTTTACGATACGGAGCCGCCGCCAAGCCCTAAACTCTCTCGGGAGGGCTAATCTGGAGTCCGTTCGAGGCTCCGGAGAGGGGAATCTGTCGCCGTCGTCATCATCAACCATCCTCCATCCCCAATTTCATGATGCTCACTGTCGTCCGTGAGTAATCCCATCGTAGGCTTTTTGGACGGTGATGGGTTGGATGAGATTTACCATGTAATTAAGTTAGTTTTGTTAGGGTCGATCCCTAGTATCCACTATGTTCCGAGATTGATGTTGCTATGACTTTGCTATGCTTAATGCTTGTCACTAGGGCCCGAGTGCCATGATTTCAGATCTGAACCTATTATGTTTTCATGAATATATGTGAGTTCTTGATCCTATCTTGCAAGTCTATAGTCACCTATTATGTGTTATGATCCGTTAACCCCGAAGTGACAATAATCGGGATACTTACCGGTGATGACCGTAGTTTGAGGAGTTCATGTATTCACTAAGTGTTAATGCTTTGGTCTGGTACTCTATTAAAAGGAGGACTTTATATCCCTTAGTTTCCAATAGGACCCCGCTAACACGGGAGGGTAGGACAAAAGATGTCATGCAAGTTCTTTTCCATAAGCACGTATGACTATATTTGGAATACATGCCTACATTGCATTGATGAACTGGAGCTAGTTCTGTGTCACCCTATGTTATAACTATTACATGAGGAATCGCATCCGACATAATTATCCATCATTGATCCAATGCCTATGAGATTTTCACATATTTCTCTTTGCTTAGTTACTTTACCGTTGCCACTGTTACAATTACTACAAAACAGCTACTGTTACTTTTGCTACTGTTACCGTTACTTCCATGCTACTTTGCTACTAAATACTTTGTTACAGATACTAAGTTATCCAGGTGTGGTTGAATTGACAACACAACTGCTAATACTTGAGAATATTCTTTGGCTCCCCTTGTGTCGAATCAATAAATTTGGGTTGAATACTCTACCCTCGAAAACTGTTGCGATCCCCTATACTTGTGGGTCATCAAGACTATTTTCTGGCGCCGTTGCCGGGGAGCATAGATCTATTCTTTGAGTCACTTGGGATTTGTATCTGTTGGTCACTATGAGGAACTTGAAAGACGAAAGAACTAAGATTTATCCCTCAACTACGAGGGGAGGTAAGGAACTGCCATCTATCTATGCACTTGATTCTCCTTCTGTTATGAGTAAACTTGCGACACCTAAACCTGCTTCTGCTATTCATTCAGATATGCATGTTATTGATGATGCCACTTCTGCTATGCATGATACTTATGATGAAACTACTTCTATGCTTGATGCTATTGTGCCATTAGGTGAATTTCTTGATGAACAACTTGCTAGGGCTAGAGTGAACGAAATTATTGAAACTGATAATATTGATGAAAGTGATGATGAAGGTTCTCCCCCTAAATATGAATTGCCTGTTGTTCCTGAGGGTTATGTTATGGATGAAGAAACTGCTAGAGATTTTCTTGCTTGCAATGATAGATCTGATTTTAAGAAATTATTAGCTAAGCTGAAACAAAAGTCTCCGAATGCTAGAATGAAACATGTCCCTGCTTTTACTACTTCACCTATCTGTGTTACTGATAAGGATTATGATTTTTCTGTCGATCCTGAGATAATTACTTTGGTTGAATCTGATCCTTTTATGGCAATGAATCTGAAACTATTGTGGCACATCTTACTAAATTGAATGATATAGCCACCCTGTTACCAATGATGAGAAATCTTGCTACTACTATATCCTTAAGATTTTTCCGTTCTCATTAAAGGGTGATGCTAAAACTTGGTTTAATTCCCTTGATCCTGGTTGTGTGTGTATTCCCCAGGATATGATTTATTACTTCTCTGCTAAATATTTCCCCGCTCATAAGAAACAAGCTGCCTTGAGGGAAATATATAATTTTGTGCAAATTGAAGGAGAGAGTCTCCCACAAGCTTGGGGGAGGCTTCTCCGATTACTTAATGCTTTGCTTGATCATCCTCTTAAGAAAAATGAAATACTTGAGATCTTTTATAATGGACTAACCGATGCTTACAAGGACCACCTGGATAGTTGTGCTGGTTGTGTTTTCAGGGAAAGAATAGTTGATCAAGTTGAATTGCTATTGAATAATATGTTGACTAATGAAAACAATTGGACACTTCCTGAACCAACTCCTAAGCCAACTCCAAAGAAAAGAGGTTTTCTATTTCTCAGTCCTGAAGATATGCAAGAGGCAAAGAAATCTATGAAAGAGAAAGGTATTAAAGCTGAAGATGTTAAGAATTTACCTCCTGTTGAAGAAATACATGGCCTTAATATACCACCTATTGAAGAAATACATGGTCTTTATAACACGACACAGGTAGTAAAGGTATGTTCTCTCTATAGATATGATAAAGTTGAAATCCCGTCTACTAAGTTTGCTAGCCAATGCTTGGATGAATTTGATGACTTTATGGCTAGACAAGAAAACTTCAATGCTTATGTTAGTTGACAATTGAAAAGTAATACTTATATGATTGGACACTTGAGTGATTATATGTCTAGAGTTAAGGATGAACTTAAACTCACTAGTAAACATGCTTCCATGGTTACCACCCAAGTAGAACAAGTGCTTAAGGCTCGGAATGATTTGCTCAATGAATTAAATAATAATAAACATGACTTTGCTGTTAGAGTAGCAACTAGAATGGGTAAAATGACTCAGGAACCTTTGTATCCTGAGGGAGAATTGAGCAAGACTCTCAGAGAAATAATGTAGATGCACCTAGTCCTACTAAAAAGAAGAAAAAGAAAGATGATAGGACTTTGCATGCTTCTAGCGACCTTGTTGTAGACGCACCTGAGAATCCCAATGATATTTCTATTTCTGATGCTGAAACACAATCAGGTGATGAACATGAACCTGGTGATAATGTTAATGATAATGTTCATGTTGATGCTCAACCTAGCAATAACAATGATGTAGAGGTTGAACCTGTTGTTGATCTTGATAACCCACAATCAAAGAATCAATATTATGATAAGAGAGACTTTGTTGCTAGAAAGCATGGTAGATAAAGAGAGCCATGGGTTCAAAAACCCATGCCTTTTCCTCCTAAACCATCCAAGAAAAAGGATGATGAGGATTTTGAGCGCTTTGCTGAAATGATTAGACCTATATTTTTGCGTATGCGTTTGACTGATATGCCTAAAGTGAATCCTTATGCTAAGTACATGAAATATATTATTACAAATAAAAGAAAGATACCGGAAGCTGAAATTTCCACCATGCTTGCTAATTATACTTTTAAGGGTGGAATACCTAAGGAACTTGGAGATCCAGGAGTACCAACTATACCATGCTCCATTAAAAGAAACTATGTTAAAACTGCTTTATGTGATCTTGGAGCTGGTGTTAGTGTTATGCCTCTCTCTTTATATCGTAGACTTGAATTGAATAAGTTGACACCTACTGAAATAACTTTGCAAATGGCCAATAAATCAACCGTTATACCTGTCGGTATTTGTGAGGATGTGCCTGTTGTGGTTGCAAACGTTACTATTTTAACGGACTTTGTTATTCTTGATATTCCCGAGGATGATAGTATGTCGATTATCCTTGGTAGATCCTTTTTGAATACTGCAGGGGCTGTTATTGATTGCAACAAAGGCAATGTCACTTTTCATGTTAATGGTAATGAGCATACGGTACACTTTTCGAGGAAACAACCCCAAGTTCGCAGTATCAATTCTATTGGAAAATTTCCATCGATTATTATTGGAGGTTTTGAATTTCCTCTTCCTTCTGTCAAGAAGAAATATGATATTCTTATTATTGGGGATGTACATATCCCCATTGAGGTAACCTAGTGTCATTTCGAAATTTCTCTGGTTTCATGCAATTCGGAATGAGTTTGTTAACAAGACTTGATCAACCTTGTTAGTGGATTCCTTTTGATGAGTATGAGATGGATGAATTTAGAAGGCACAACTCTTTGTACCCTCCTTTTATTTTTTTTATTTAGATTAAATAAAGTAAAAATACTATTTTCTGTCTGTTTTCTGAATTATCCATGCAATAAAAAATACCCCGCAAATAGAAGTTCTCCAAATGCCCTGAAAATTAAATATGATTTTTATGGAATATTTGAGAATATCTGGCACTGAGAACACAGCAGGGGGAGCAAGCACCTGGCCACGAGGGTCCAGGGCGCGCCCCTGCCTCGTGGGCCCATGGTGGCCCCCATCCACTTATTCCTGCATCCATGCTCTTCTTCTTCCTCCCAAAAAATCACTATCCAGCTCAAGCACGAGTTCTAGCTCATCTTGCTGCCATTTTTGATCTCCTTGCTCAAAGCTCCATTCACAAAACTGCTTTGGGGGATTGTTCTTTGGTATGTGACTCCTCCAATGGTCCAATTAGTTTTTGTTCGAGTGCTTTATTCATTGCAAATTTTTGCTGCTTAGGTGACCCTGTTCTTGAGCTTGCATGTCAAATTTATATGGTCCCAAGTAGTTCTAATGCATGATATAGTCTCTAGGCACTTGTGGGAGTAGTTGGTATCAATTTTGTTGAGTTTGATTCACTTTTATTTTGAGTTACTAAAAATTTCAGAAATTTTCAGAAAATAATCAAGAGATTTTTGAGGGGCTCTTCTAGCCAAAGCTCGAAGGATAAACAAAGTAAGGAAAATAAAAAGGCAAGTATAATCTCCCTCGCGTCGCGGAAGTTCGGCCGTGCGAATGGCCTTATGATGAGTTCTTGAGAGCAGCCGGAATTCATGATGATTTTTGTTCTTTGGCTGATAATGCGGGCCTCACCGATTTCCTCCACGACCAGCTCGAACAGTATCTCTTACTCACCAATACTTTCATATAAAAATTTTATTTTCATGCTAAGAAATCACCACCTTCAGTGGAGTTTCATTTATATGATGAGGTTAGGGAGAAGCCACTATGTGAATTTGTGTGGTTTTCAAGATACCCTTCGGGGGCAGCATAGAGGAACCACATCATAAAGATGTGGATGGATTTATTGATATGATCATCGTAGGGGAAACGAGGAAGGTTTCCGATGCAAGAATTACTAGCATACACTTTCCTGTTCTATGTTACTTTGTAATATTTGCTAGTAGATGCTTAATTGGCCGCGGGAACTGTGAAAACCTTAGTGTTCCTGATATAGTTATTTTGTGCCATGCCTTATTTCGTGATAACACTGTTAGTTTAGGCGCTATTGTTGCTAAACGATTAAGTCTGAACCGTACAAAGGGCCCCATCTTTGGAGGTATCTATGCTTCACGCCTTGCTAAACACTTCAGGATACGTGTTAGGCATTATGAGAAAGAGGAAAAGCTGATGCCCCCTATTTTCTAAATTATAAGAGTATGGTAGCGCATTAGTTTGTTGTTAAAAATGATGAGAAGATGCTTAAGTATAATTTGAGATTTCATAAAACTCATAGTGAGACTATTATCTTGCCTGTACCCTCTTTGTTTGACTTATCTTTAGGCATGTTTCTTGTCCTGCCGGAGGCCGTTTACGCATACCGGGGCCAGACATCAGCTCCAGAGCCTAAGCCGGAACCACCACTTGACCCTTATCGACCGTCTTTTTATCAGTGGGATCCGAAGGAGATCGTCAGCCAGTGGTAGTCAGATGACACTCCTTGGTACACCAGAGAGAGTAGTTATGATCTGTGGGCATAGACCAACTTAGGCCAAAAGCCTAAGCTTGCGGGAGTACGTATTTCTCACCGACATTACATTTATGTTCACACACCCATCTTAGTTGTCGGTGCTCATACTTTTTCATTGTACTATCCATGCTAGTTTATTTTCTTTTTCTTGCTTTCTTCTTGTATGTTTGAATAACCTTAAGAAAACCAAAAAAATAGGTAGTTTACTTTCCATGCTTGTAGTAATAATTAAAAGAAAACCCAAAAAGATTTCTCGTTCTTCTTTTGCTTGTTGGGAGCTTTCCCGTGTAAATAGTTTTATTCTTTTCTTTGGGGGTCGAGAGGAGAAGACCATAATGAAAATGTTGAAGTGGCTCTTATATGCATTATTATTGATTTAACCAAGAGCCCATATTACCTTGTCCTCTCCTTTGAATTGCATGCTTGCAGATTCCAGATTAGTCCAATGCACGTGCACTATTATTATTATCCACACTGTTCGGTCGTGCAAGTGAAAGGCAATAATGACGATATATGATGGACTGATCGAGTTGAGAGAAGTTGGTATGAACTCGACCTATCTTGTTTTTGTAAATACAATTAGTTCATCGTTCCTGATTCATCCTATTATGAATAAACATGTTTGCAATGACAATTAGAGATTATAGTTGCTTATGCCATGCTTAATTAGCTAGGAGTTTATAATGGTTTACCTTGCATGCCAACATGCTATTAAAATGGTTGTGATGTGGTATGATAGGGTGGTATCCTCCTTTGAATGATTCGAGTGACTTGACTTGGCGCATGTTCACACATGTTGTTGAAACAAAATCAACATAGCCTTCACGATATTTATGTTCATGGTGGATTATATCCTACTCATGCTTGCACTCAGTGTTGATTAGTTTTAATGCATGTTCATGACTGTTGTTGCTCTCTAGTTGGTTGCTTCCTAGTCTCTTTCTAGCCTTCACTTGTACTAAGCGGCAATACTGCTTATGCATCCAAACTCCTTGAACCCCAAAGTTACTCCATATGAGTCCACCATACCTTCCTATATGCGGTATCTACCTGCCGTTCCAAGTAAATTTGTATGTGCCAAACTCTAAACCTTCAAATGAAATTCTGTTTTGTATGCTCGAACAGCTCATGTATCAACTAGGGTTGTTTGTATCTTCCATGCTAGGCGGGTTATCGGGATGCCGAGTCCCATGCTCAAAGCAAATCAAAATAATTGCAAACAAAACTCCCCCAGGATTGTTGTTAGTTGGAGGCACCCGTTGTTTTGGGCAAGCCATGGGTTGATGCTTGTTGGTGGTGGGGGAGTATAAACTTTACCATTCTGTTTGGGAACCGCCTATAATGTGTGTAGCATGGAAGATATCGAGATCTCTTGGTTTTTATGTTGACAGTGAAAGTATGCCACCCAAAATATCATTTATCTCTATTTCAAAATCGAGCTCTGGCACCTCTACAAATCCCTGCTTCCCTCTGTGAAGGGCCTATCTATTTACTTTTATTTGAGTCATCACCCTCTTATTAAAAAGCACCCGCTGGAGAGCACCACTGTCATTTGCATACATTACTATTAATTTATATTGGGTATGACTATGAATGGATCTCTTTTACCATGAATTACAATGTTTAGTCAGTCCTTGATCTTCAAAGGTGCTCTGCATTTATGTTTTGCGGTCTCAGAAAGGGCTAGCGAGATACCATCTTGTTATATCATATTATGATTGTTTTGAGAAAATGTTGCCATCCGAGTTTTATTATTATTGCTTGCTAGTTGATTAAGACATTGATATGAGTAAACATGAGACCTAAGTGTTATTGTGAATATGGTTAGTTCATAATCTTTGTTGAAAACTTGAATGCTGACTTTACATATTTAAACAACAAGAGCAAACAGAGTTTGTAAAAGTTTTTTCTTTATCACTTTTAGCTTATCAATTGAATTGCTTGAGGACAAGCAAAGGTTTAAGCTTGGGGGAGTTGATACGTCTCCATCGTATCTACTTTTCCAAACACTTTTGACCTTGTTTTGGACTCTAACTTGCATGATTTGAATGGAACTAACCCAGACTGACGTTGTTTTCAGCAGAACTGCCATGGTGTTATTTTTGTGCAGAAATAAAAGTTCTCGGAATGACCTGAAAATCCACGAAACAACTTTTTGGAATTAATAAAAAATATTGGCGAAAGAATCAGCACCAGGGGGCCCACACCCCTGTCCACGAGGGTGGGGGGCGCCCCCCCCCCCTAGGGCGCGCCCCCCTGCCTCGTGGGCCCCCTGAAGCTCCACCGCCCACAACTCCAACTCCATATATTCACGTTCGGGGAGAAAAAATCAGAGAGAAGCATTCATCGCGTTTTACGATACGAAGCCGCCGCCAAGCCCTAAACTCTCTCTGGAGGGCTGATCTAGAGTCCGTTCGGGGCTCCGGAGAGGGGGATCCGTTGACGTCATCATCATCAACCATCCTCCATCACCAATTTCATGATGCTCACCGCCGTGCGTGAGTAATTCCATCGTAGGCTTGCTGTACGGTGATGGGTTGGATGAGATTTACCATGTAATTAAGTTAGTTTTATTAGGGTTTGGTCCCTAGTATCCACTATGTTCTGAGATTGATGTTGCTATGACTTTGCTATGCTTAATGCTTGTCACTAGGGCCCGAGTGCCATGATTTCAGATCTGAACCTATTATTTTTTCATGAATATATGTGAGTTCTTGATCATATCTTGCAAGTCTATAGTCACCTATTATGTGTTATGATCCGTTAACCCCGAAGTGACAATAATCGGGATACTTAGCGGTGATGACCGTAGTTTGAGGAGTTCATGTATTCACTAAGTGTTAATGCTTTGGTCCGGTACTCTATTAAAAGGAAGCCTTAATATCCCTTAGTTTCCAATAGGACCCCACTGCCACAGGAGGGTAGGACAAAAGATGTCATGCAAGTTCTTTTCCATAAGCATGTATGACTATATTCGGAATACATGCCTACATTGCATTGATGAACTGGAGCTAGTTCTGTGTCGCCCTATGTTATAACTATTACATGAGGGATCGCATCCAACATAATTATCCATCATTGATCCAATGCCTACGAGCTTCTCACATATTGCTCTTTGCTTAGTTACTTTATCGTTGCCACTGTTACAATTACTACAAAACTGCTACTGTTACTTTTGCTACTGTTACCGTTACTTCCATACTACTTTGCTACTAAATACTTTGCTGCAGATACTAAGTTATACAGGTGTGGTTGAATTGACAACTCAACTGCTAATACTTGAGAATATTCTTTGGCTCCCCTTGTGTCGAATCAATAAATTTGGGTTGAATACTCTACCCTCGAAAATTGTTGTGATCCCCTATACTTGTGGTTCATCACAACCCAAGTGGATACTCAAGGAGACTCAAGCGTCTAAGCTTGGGGATGCCCCGGAAGGCATCCCATCTTTCTTCAACAAGTATCAGTATGTTTTCGGATTCGTTTCGTTCGTGCGATATGTGCAAATCTTGGAGCGTCTTTTGCATTTAGTTTTCACTTTTCTTTTATGCACCATGCTGGTATGAGATAGTCCATGGTTGATTTATAGAATGCTCTTTGCACTTCACTTAAATTTTTTGATTATGTCTTTATAGAATGCTTCATATGCTTCACTTATATCATTTGAAGTTTGGATTGCCTGTTTCTCTTCACATAGAAAACCGCCATTTGTAGAATGCTCTTTTGCTTCACTTATATTTGTTAGAGCATGGGCATATCTTTTGTAGAAAGAATTAAACTCTCTTGCTTCACTTATATCTATTTAGAGAGATGACAGGAATTGGTCATTCACATGGTTAGTCATGAAATCCTACATAAAATTGGTAGATCACTGAATATGATATGTTTGATTCCTTGGAATAGTTTTGCGATATAGAGATGATAATATGTGGGAGGTTCTAGTAGATGGTTATGTTTAGTAAGGATATTTGTGTTAAGGTTTGTGATTCCCGAAGCATGCACGTATGGTCTCCTAACTATGTAACCAAATTGGCGCGCTTTGTATTTTGATTGTTTATCTTTGCGTGAAGGTCGAGGCACGCGATGGTTAACTCCTACAAACCTCCCCCCTAGGAGCATGTGTAGTAGTACTTTGCTTCAAGGGCCAATAAACTTTTGCAATAAGTATATGAGTTCTTTATGACTAATGTGAGTCCATGGATTATACGCACTCTTACCCTTCCATCATTGCTAGCCTCTTCGGTATCATGCATTGCCCTTTCTCACCTCGAGAGTTGGTGCAAACTTGGCCGGTGCATCCAAACCCCATGATACGATACGCTCTATCACACATAAGCCTCCTTATATCTTCCTCAAAATAGCCACCGTACCTACCTATCATGGCATTTCCATAGCCATTCTGAGATATATTGCCATGCAACTTCCATCACCATCATATACATGACTTGAGCATTCATTGTCATATTGCTTTGCATGATCGTAAGATAGCTAGCATGATGTTTTCATGGCTTGTCCATTTTTTGATATCTTTGCTATGCTAGATCATTGCACATCCCGGTACACCGCCGGAGGCATTCATATAGAGTCATATTTTTGTAATATTGAGTTGTAAGTAAATAAAAGTGTGATGATCATCATTATTAGAGCATTGCCCCAGTGAGGAAAGGATGATGGAGACTATGATCCCCCCCCCCATGTCAGGATGAGTCTCCGGACTTTATGAAAAATAAAAGAGGCCAAAGAAGCCCAAATAAAAAAAGTCCAAAGAAGCCCACCAAAAATAAAATAAAAAGAAAAAATGAGAGAAAAAGAGAGAAGGGGGAATGTTACTATCCTTTTACCACACTTGTGCTTCAGAGTAGCACCATGTTCTTCATATAGAGAGTCTCTTGAGTTATCACTTTCATATACTAGTGGGAATTTTCATTATACAACTTGGCTTGTATATTCCGATGACGGGCTTCCTCAAATGCCCGAGGTCTTCATGAGCAAGTAAGTTGGATGCACACCCACTTAGTTTTAGTTTGAGCTTTCATACACTTATAGCACCAGTGCATCCGTTGCATGGCAATCCCTACTCCTCGCATTGACATCAATTGATGGGCATCTCCATAGCCCGTTGATTAGCCACATCGATGTGAGACTTTCTCCTTTTTGTCTTCTCCACACAACCTCCATCATCATACTCTATTCCACCTGTAGTGCTATATCCATGGCTTGCACTCATGTATTGTGTGAGGGTTGAAAAAGCTGAAGCGCGTTAAAAAGTATGAACCAATTGCTTGGCTGACACCGGGATGAGCATGAGGGGTACCTTGTGTTAATAAAAGGGAGCATACAAGACTATATGATTTTGTAGGGATAGCGTTCTTTAGCATTGACATTTTGAAATACATGATTGCTTGTTGGGATGCCCAAAGTATTATTGTTTTTATGTCAAATGATAGGCTATTGCCTTGAATCACTCGTGTCTTATTATTCATGCCATGATTAGATTACATGATCAAGTTTTGCTAGGTAGCATTCCACATCAAAATTTATCTTTTTTATCATTTACCTACTCGAGGACGAGCAGGAATTAAGCTTGGGGATACTGATATGTCTCCGACGTATCTATCACTTTTTATTGTTCCATGCCAAATTATTCAACTTTCATATACTTTTGGCAACTTTATATACTATTTTTTGGGACTAACATATTGATCCAGTGTCAGTTCCTATTTGTTGCATGTTTTATGTTTCGCACAAAACCCATATCAAATAGAGTCCAAACGGGATAAAAACGGACGGAGAATATTTTTGGAATATTTATGATTTTTGGGAAGAAGAATCAACGCGAGACGATGCTTGAGGGGCCCACGAGGCAGGGGGCGCCCTTGACCCTCGTGGACACCATGTAAGGCGGTTGCTGCTCTTCTTTTGCCGCAAAAAAGCTAATATCCGGAAACAAATCGTGTTGACGGTTTCAATCCAATCGGAGTTACGGATCTCCAGGAATATAAGAAACGGTGAAAGGGCAGAATCTGGGAACGCAGAAACAAAGAGAGATAGAGAGACAGATCCAATCTCGGAGGGGCTCTCACCCCTCCCACGCCATGGAGAACATGGAACAGAGGGGAAACCCTTCTCCCATCTAGGGAGAAGGTCAAGGAAGAAGAAGAATAAGAAGGGGGGCTCTGTCCCCCTCTCTTCCGATGGCGCCGGAACGCCGCCGGGCCCATCATCATCACCGCGATCTACACCAACACCTCTGTCATCTTCACCAACATCTCCATCACCTTCCCCCATCTATATTCAGCAGTCCACTCTCTCGCAACCCGTTGTACCCTCTACTTGAAGATGGTGCTTTATGCTTCATATTATTATCAAATTATGTGTTGTCATCCTATGATGTCTGAGTAAATTTTCGTTGTCCTATCGGTAATTGGTGAATTGCTATGATTGGTTTAATTTTCTTGTGGTTATGTTGCTGTCCTTTGGTGCCCATCATATGAGCGCGTGCGTGGATCACACCACAGGGTTATTTGTATGTCTATATGACTATGTATTGGAGGGCAAGAGTGACAGAAGCTTCAACCTAGCATAGAAATTGATGCATACGGGATTGAAGGGGGACCAATATATCTTAATGTTATGGTTGGGTTTTATCTTGATGAACATTAGTAGTTGCGGATGCTTGCTAATAGTTCCAATCATAAGTGCATAGAATTCCAAGTCAGGGATGACATGCTAGCAGTGGCCTCTCCCACATAAAACTTGCTATCGGTCTAGTAAAGTAGTCAATTGCTTAGGGACAATTTCACAACTCCTACCACCACTTTTCCACACTCGCTATACTAACTTTATTGCTTCTTTATCTAAACAGCCCCTAGCTTTTATTTACGTACTCTTTATTATCTTGCAAACCTATCCAACAACACCTACAAAGTACTTCTAGTTTCATACTTGTTCTAGGTAAAGCGAACGTCAAGCATGCGTAGAGTTGTATCAGTAGTCGATAGAACTTGAGGGAATATTTGTTCTACCTTTAGCTCCTCGTTGGGTTCGACACTCTTACTTATCGAAAGAGGCTACTGATGTCTACTACACAACCTTCTTCTTGTAGACGTTGTTGGGCCTGCAAGTGCACAGGTTTGTAGGACAGTAGTAAATTTCCCTCAAGTGGATGACCTAAGGTTTATCAATCTGTAGGAGGCGTAGGATGAAGATGGTCTCTCTCGAACAACCCTACAACCAAATAACAAAGAGTCTCTTGTGTCCCCAACACACCCAATACAATGGTAGATTGCATAGGTGCACTAGTTCGGCGAAGAGATGAAGATACAAGTGCAAAATAGATAGTAGATATGGGTTTTTGTAATCTGAAATAATAAAAACAGCAAGGTAACGAGCGATAAAAGTGAGCGTAAACGGTATTGCAATGGTAGGAAACAAGGCCTAGGGTTCATACTTTCGCTAGTGTAAGTTCTCTCAACAATAATAACATAGATAGAACATATGACAAGCCCTCAACATGCGACAAAAGAGTCACTCCAAAGACACTACTAGTGGAGAACAAACGTAGAGATTATGGTCGGGTACGAAACCACCACAAAGCTATTCTTTCGGATCGATCTATAAAAGAGTTCGTACTAGAATAACACCTTAAGATACAAATCAACCAAAACCCTATTGTCACCTAGATACTCCATTGTCACCTCAAGTATCCGTGGGCATGATTATATGATATGCATCACACAATCTCAGATTCATCCAACCAACATAAAAGTACTTCAAAGAGTGCCCCAAAGCTACTACCGGAGAGTCAAGAACATGTGCCAACCCCTATGCATAGGTTCCCAAGTGTCACGAAACCCGCTAGTTGATCACCAAAACATACATCAAGTGGATCAATAGAATAACCCATTGTCACCACGGTTATCCCACGCAAGACATACATCAAGTGTTCATAAAAGACTCAATCCGATAAGATAACTTCAAAGGGGAAACTCAATTCATCACAAGAGAGTAGAGGGGGAGAAACATCATAAGATCCAACTACAATAGCAAAGCTCGGGATACATCAAGATCGTGCCATAGAGGAACATGAGAGAGAACACGAGAGAGAGAGAGAGAGATCAAACACATAGCTACTGGTACATACCCTCAGCCCTGAGGGTGAACTACTCCCTCCTCGTCATGGATAGCGTCGGGATGATGAAGATGGCCTCCGATGATGGGATCCCCCTCCGGCAGGGTGCCGGAACAGGGTCCCGATTGGTTTTTGGTGGCTACAGAGGCTTGCGGTGGCGGAACTCCCGATCTGTCTTATGTTCTGGAAGTTTTAGGGTATGTAGGTATATATGGGTGCAAGGAGAACGTCGATGGAGCTACGGGGGCCCCACGAGGCAGGGGGGCACGCCGAGGGGGGAGGGCGCGCCCCCCACCCTCGTGAGTACCTCCCGTATCTTCTGACGTGGGGTCCGAGTCCATCAGGTGGGTTTCCTTCCAAAAATAACTTCTCCAGTTGATTTCATTCCGTTTTGACTCCGTGTGATATTCCTTTTCCTCGAAACACTGAAATAGGATAAAACAGCAAATCTGGGCTGGGCCTCCGGTTAATAGGTTAGTCCCAAAGATAATATAAAAGTGGATAATAAAGCCCAATATTGCCTAAAACAGTAGATAAAGTAGCATGGAGCAATCAAAAATTATAGATACGTTGGAGACGTATCAAGCATCCCCAAGCTTAATTCCTACTCATCCTTGAGTAGGTAAATGATAAAAAAAGAATTTTTGATGCGGAGTGATACTTTGGCATAATTTCAATGTAAATCTTCTTAATTGTGATATGAATATTCAGATCCGAAAGATTCAAGACAAAAGTTCATATTGACACAAAAATAATAATACTTCAAGCATACTAAGCAAAGTAATCATGTCTTCTCAAAATAACATGGCAAAAGAAAGTTCATCCCTACAAAATCATATAGTTAGGCTATGCTTCATTTTCTTCACACAAAGATGTTCCCAACTTCTATACCCCTGATGACAAGCTAACCAATTGTTTCATACTTAAATAATCTCAAACTTTTTCAACCTTCACGCAATACATGAGCGTGAGCCATGGATATAGCACTATGGGTGGAAAAGAATATTATGATGGGGGGTTGTGTGGAGAAGACAAAAAAAGGAGAAAGTCTCACATTGACGAGGATAATCAACGGGCTATGGAGATGCCCATCAATTGATGTCAACATGAGGAGTAGGGATTGCCATGCAACGGATGCACTAGAGCTATGAATGCTCAACAAAAAGAAAACTAGTGGGTGTGCATCCAACTTGCTTGCTCATGAAGACCTAGGGCATTTGAGGAAGCCCATCGTAGGAATATACAAGACAAGTTCTATAATGAAAAATTCCCACTAGTATATGAAAGTGATAACACATGAGACTCTCTACATGAAAAGCATGGTGCTACTTTGAAGCACAATATATGAGACTCAATACATGAAGAACAAGGTGCTACTTTGAAGCACAAGTGTGGAAAAAAGAGACAGTAGCATTGCCCTTTTTTATTTTCTTTTTTTATTTTCTTTTTTTGGGCCTTTCTTTTTTTATTTTCTTTTTGGCCTTTCTTTTTTTTGGGCCTTTCTTTTTTTTGGCCTTTCTATTTTTTTTGGGCAATGCTCTAATAATGATGATCATCACACTTCTATTGATTACAACATAAGGATTACAACTCGAAACTTAGAACAAGATATGACTCTATATGAATGCCTCCGGCGGTGTACCGGGATGGTGCAATGAATCAAGAGTGACATGTATGAAAAATAATGCATGGTGGCTTTGCCACAAATATGATGTCAACTACAAGATAATGCAATGGCAATATGACAAAAGTAATGTATGTCATGATGATGGAAGTTGCATGGCAATATATCTCGGAATGGCTATGGAAATGACATGATAGGTAGGTATGGTGGCTGTTTTGAGGAAGATATAAGGAGGTTTATGTGTGATAGAGCGTATCGTATCACGGGGTTTGGATGCACCGGCAAAGTTTGCACCAACTCTCAAGGTGAGAAAGGGCAATGCACGGCACCGAAGAGGCTAGCAATGGCGGAAAGGTGAGAGTGCGTATAATCCATGGACTCAACATTAGTCAAAAGAACTCATATACTTATTGCAAAAATTTAGAAGTAATCAAAAACCAAGTACTACGCACATGCTCCTAGGGGGATAGATTGGTAGGAAAAGACCATCGCTCGTCCCTGACCGCCACTCATAAGGATGCACAAGCCAGGTACACTTCATGTTTCAAATTTGTTACATAACTTTAACCATACGTGCATGCTACGGGATTTGCAAACTTCAACACAAGTATTTCTCAAATTCATAATCACCCAACTAGCAAGACTATGATATTATCACCTCCATATCTCAAAACAATTATCAAGCATCAAACTTATCTTAGTATTCAATTCACTCAAAAGAAAGTTTCACATATCTTGAACACCAAGTATATTAACATTAAGCAAATTACCATGCTATTAAAGACTCTCAAAATAATCTAAGTGAAGCATGAGAGATCAAATAGTTTCTTTAAAACAAATCAACCACCGTGCTCTAAAAGATCTAAGTGAAGTACTAGAGCAAAAATTATCATGCTCAAAAGATATAAGTGAAGTACTATGAGCAAAACTATCAAGCTCAAAAGATATAAGTGAAGCACATAGAGTATTCTAACAAATTCCAAAGCATGTAAGGCTCTCTCTCATTAAAGAATTTCAGATCTTGATACTTCAATCAAAACAGCAAGCAAAGCTAAAGAAAACTACAATGCAAGGATAGCACAACTCATGTGAATAAGAAAAAACTTAGGCTCAACCGATACTAACCGGTATTTGTTGATAAAGAAAGGTGGGATGCCTACCGGGGCATCCCCAAGCTTAGATGCTTGAGACTTCTTGAAATATTATCTTGGGATGCCTTGGGCATCCCCAAGCTTGAACTTTTGTGTCGGGGAAACTGATCCACGAACACCTATGGGACCGGCGGACCGAGCCCCTTTCGGTTCGGCGGGGGGCGGAGACCGCACGAAGAGCGGATCGAGGCAAAGCACACGAGCAGCTTACCCAGCTTCGGAGCTCTCCGGAGAGATAACACTTATACTGCTGCATGTCTGAGTGTATTGATTTCTTGGTCGAGAGCGCTGAGTGCTACAGTACACACTAGCTGCTAACGAGACCGAGCGTGAGTGTTTTTCTGCCTTTGAACCCCTTTCTACGTTGCGCATGGGCCTCCTTTTATATGCTGAAGGGGTCACCGACAGGTGGCAACGTAGATAAGGGTAAAAATGGAGAAGGAATTGCGGTTGGTACAACCACCTATACAGTGTATCATACCTAACCCTGACGGCAGGGGACAAAGGCATTAAATGCCCGTCTGCGTCGCCCAAATAGTGCAAAAAGGGACCGTCAGGGACGCTACTGCTCGCCATGATGGCAATCTTGTCAGCGTCGCTTGCCACCGCGCACCGCTGGCTGCACAGCCTCTTGCCACGCCGCCCGGAAAGGCCCTATGGCAACACGTTGGTGGATGTGCTGGAGCGCGGGTACAGAGTGGTAGCTTGTCGCGGCAAGCGCCTTGCCACGGTCCTTGTCTTGTCGCGTCCGGAAGCTTGTCGCTCACCAGGACTCGCTGGGACACGTGGCGCGTCGCGGCAAGTTCCTTGAGATGCCTTGGTTGGCCTTCCCGGCAAGCTCCTCTTGCCGGGGCCTTGTCTCCTTGGCTTGAATACTTTGTTCTTGAATGGCTCCAAAGGAACCACGGAGGACCTTGGCGGTCACCCGGCAAGCCTTGTCGCGGGGTGCTGCAACTGCCCGTGCACAAGTTCAGGATACTAGGGTACCCCTACTCTAGTACACCGACAGGAGCCCCCGGGCCTGGGCCACACACGGTGCCGAGCGCTGTTGGGCCAGGCCCAAAACAGGGCACGGGCACGCGCGGTCTGGGTTACGCCGTATCTTACTCCGTATCCACCGCGCCCTCCCCGAACGGCACGCGTTGAATGCGGCGTCGTGGGAGAGATCGTGGGTGGTTTCTTTATTCGGAAAGACGGACGCCCACCCCCTCCCTCTTTATAAGTAGGGGAAACAGGGGCAGTTCGCCCATCTCGCCGGTTGCTACTCTAATCTCAAAAAAATCTCCGCCGCTCCCCCTTTCTTCCCAAAGCTGAAAGAGAGCAGCGCTCTGCCCCCCATCGCCACAAGCTTATCTGGAGGGAGAGCTCCGCAGCAAGTGGGAGGAATGGAGAGCAGAATGGTGCTGGATTGTCGAGGAGAACCCGCAGCCATTTACCGCCCAGCGCCAAGCCCCAATAGCGCGCGGCAACGATTGGAGCAACGTGGCCCCGGAAGACGATAGGCTGAAGATTGCCGTCACCCGGATCCTACGTCTCAGGCTTGCCGGGCTCACCGTAGGCGCCGTTGGCGCAGATTTTCTTCGCCGACGCATCACCCCCTTGCAGGAGAGGAGGAGACCCGCCTGGGAGTTCCAGAACGCGGCGGATATCATGAGGCTGCGCCCGGGTCTCAACTTCAACTTCACTGTCCTGGAACTGGACGCGATGATCCTGGAACTATTCAAGCGCGATCCTCAGCATCCCGAAGCGTTCATGTTGCCGAGGGGTGTCGTTACTCCATGCAACAACTCCTCGCTCGACCGCATCCGTGCAATGATGCTGCTGTGCGATTCGCATGGAATTGTCCCAACTTGGCAAGAGCCTGTAGACGACGTCGTGCGGGATTTCTTTGACGGCTTGGTAGAAGTGCCGGTCCGCTCCGATGAACAGAAAAGCCTTACTCGCGACACCACCGATGCAGAGATGCAGCGCATCGCCACTAGGCTGGAAGAGGCGGCGGCAGCAGCTGCCGTGGGCGAGTTTGGATTCACCGTGGAGGAGGCAGAGGCAGCAGAGGCGGCAAGCCTTGCCGAGCGAGAGGAGCTTGCCGGCGAGGGAGAGCTTGTCGGGCCTGAAGCTGAGTCGAGCGAGCCCGGCGAGGAAGAGCTTGTCGGGCCCGAACCTTCAGACAGCTCGCCGCAAGCGGAGCCCCCAGCTCCGCCAAGAAGGCGTCTCCACAAGGCCGTGGACGTAGCGGGGCGGCAGACGAGTCAACAGCCGCCGTGCCGCGCGACACGCTCTACCGCGGCAAGCACCGTTGCCGCGGGAGCGCCTCACGCCGCTGCGGCAACTGGAGCGGAGTCTTCCCGGTCCACCGCTACTGCTCCTACCAAGCGGACAAGGGAACCTACTCCTCCGCCTCGTCGCACGGGAGGCGAGCCGGACTTCGATCTCTCTGCGCTCAGCTCCGACGAGGAAGAAGAAGAGAAAGATTCTTTGCTATACTTGTAGTTCTTCAATTCTTGCTGTTTTGTCTTGTATCTGATTTGCTTTACTCCGAACCCGTTCCTTTTCAGGACTCTGGCCCAGAGAGCGGCGAAGAGAGCCAAGGTCCCGGTGATTGTCATCGAGGACGAACCCACCGCGACAGCAGGGGGCGCGTCCGAGACCGCCTTGCCGGACCCGGCAACTTTTCCCCAAAGCAGCCCCCAGTGCAGCCCCCAGTGTAAGTATATAGTTTGCTTCCTGCTGTCAGGCGCGCATGGGTGCTCTTTCTTTGCTGATATCTGACTGTTGGTTTGTGTAGGAGCAAAGCAGCCTCACCAGGAGTGCCTGGAAGCCGCTCCCGAAATGCCATCTGCTTCAACTACACCACCAAGGGAGGATTCCCCGGCAAGGGGGCGTTCTCCGGCAAGGGAGAATTCTCTGGCAAGGGACAGTTCTCCGGCAAGGGACAGCACTGGCGACCCCCCGGTGGTTGAGACCGTGACTGCAGATCCTAGTACAGGTAATCCTCTTGCTTGAAAACTTCCCTTGGGTTCTTCTTCTTCTGATTTTCTTTTTGGATATTTGCTTGATTTTTATCCTTTTTCCGTTCGTCAGATCCATCTGCCACGGAGCCGATGGAAACCGAGGTCGCCGGCAAGGAGAACGCGCGCAGCAATACCGACGACGCCGTTGCCACCGAAGGAGAAGCCGGCGCTGATGATCCCGCCGACGAAGAGGCCGCCAAAGCTGCCGCCGTAGAAGCTGGCGAGGGATCCGGCGATCGCAGTGACGGCCCCGAGGCCGCAGGAGCGTCAGGCGCAACGCCGACCGCTGCTGCAGCACCAGGCTCCAAAGAGCCCCACCCCGGCGCCTATTTGAAGGCCGGCGACGGCATCTTCATCAAGCTCCCCTGGGCGTCAAGCTCCAGGGCGCCGGTCGAAGGAGAGATCTTGGATGGAGAGGTGCTCGCCTCCGCTGGGCTGACGCTGGTCGACGTGCCAAGCAGCAGCAGTGATGAGCCTACGGAGGAGCGGCTGCTGCAGAAGCTGTTGTCGCTTTACCGCACCCGACAGGCCAAGCTAGAATCCCGAGAAGCGCTTGTCGCGAAGGCGGGAGTGGACATTGAGAAGTGCGCGGAGGAGCTCCGGGGTCTCAGGCAGGAAGCTCTCCGATCCCTGGCAGAGGAGCGGGAGCAAGTCGCCGAAGAGCAGAAAGCCTTCCTCCTCGAGAAGGCTGAAGTTGAAGAGCAACAGCGGCTTGTTACCGAGAAGCTGTCTGCGCAGGAAGGCGAGTTGGCGCAGCGGAAGGTTAACCTTGATAGCCACGAGGAGGAGCTTGCCGCGCGCGAGCAAGCAATTGGTGGGGCTCTCAAGGAAGCAGAGGATGCTGCCACAGCTGCCGAGGCCGCCAAGAAGGAGCTGGAGATGAAGATGGCGCAGCTAGAGGCCCTCAAGGCGAGCGGCGAGGAGCTTGCCGCGCTCAAGCGTGAGCGCGAGAAGGACGCCGCCGCTCATGGCAAGCTGCAGGGTCGTCTCGCTGAGAGGAGCAAAGAGCTTAGCGCCGCCAAGGACTCCAACGCAGATCTCGAGTTGAAGCTGGCTACTTTGACCAAGACGCTGGACGGCGCCAGGGAGCAGGAGGTGGCCTTGAAGGAGAAGATCAAGGCCGACGAGGCGCTGCTGGCGATGCTGCCGCCGCCCAGAACGCTTTTAGGGATAATGTGGAGCACTGGACCGAGGGTCTCGTGGATGTTGCCGCAGCCATCAACGGGGAGCTGGCGCAGCTGGGAATGGAGGATCTCGGGTATTCCTCCGATGAGCACCTCCAACCCAGCGCCAAGCTCAGCTTGTTCTTCAAAGGCATGGCGACGGCCCTCCAGCGACTCTGGGAGAAGATCCCAAAGCAGCTGGCCGACGAGTCGCGCAAGATCTGCGCGGGAGCTCTTCAAAAGGTGCTGGTGAAGGTGGCCTTCCGCAACCCAGGCCTCAACCTCACCAACGTCCGCAGGACCTTGCCGCCGGATGCTGATCTGGAAGCGCTCAAGACCCTTGTCGCACCCATTGTGGACAAGGTGAGCGGGATCAAGAGGGTTAAGGGCGATCGCGTAGATTAGGCCGCCCGTTTCTCTTTTTCTTGTCGCTGCTGGTCATGTTATGAGAACAATCTGTTAGAGCTGCGACAAGCTATCTTGTAATATGACTCTAATTTGGGTAGCGATTGTTATGTTATTTCCTTTACTTGATTCCTTCCTTTGTATGTTTTTGCCCTACGCTTTTAGGGAACTTGTCGGTGCAGGCACCTTAGCCGCGAGCGCTGAGTGCGGGACGTCAGCAGCCTGCTGGCGGTGCCGCTACCGACAAGAAACCTTGACGCAACTAGTCGCAGCTCACTTAAGTTGTTGAGCGGACTCGAAACAAAGTAAGGGCGCAACTAGCTGCGAGTTGGTTCCTCCGCGCACAGGTTTTCCATACAAAGCACGGTCGTTCGAGGAAGATAACTTAAAAAATTTTAAAACTGATTAACTTTAGCAACTTAGCTTTTCTGTCGTTTGCTTCCCGGTAAGGCGAAAACTTCTTCGAACGACGCTTGGTCCACACCATTATCTTCTCCTTTCCCCCCGGCAAACTTGTGGGCGAGGGAACCTTCCTTTCTATGAGAAAGAGAAAGAAGAGAAAATAAAGATATGGAGCCTTACGGCTCGTTATTGCTTACCGGGGGTAGGCGCTGCACAAAGTGTCAGATAATGCATGCAAAAAGAAGTAGAAAGCATGAAATTGACAAGATGTGCGGAGCACATGAGTTTTACTTATGCACGGGGTCTGCGCCCGGCTTCGTACAAAGGATTACATGCAACATCGGCAAGACTTGTACAAAAGGTGGTTGCCGGAACGGGTTCCGGCAACCGCGCCCTACGGGTAAAACTTACGAAGATGCTCAATGTTCCAGGAGTTGCTCACCGGAATGCCATCTTCGGTCTCAAGGAGGACAGCGCCAGGCCTAGTGACTCATTTCACCCGGTAAGGGCCTTCCCACTTTGGCGTCAACTTGTTGGAATTCTTGGCGGACTGAACGCGCCGAAGAACAAGGTCGCCTTCCTCGAGACTTCTGGCATTAACTTTGCGGCTATGGTAGCGGCGCAAAGCTTGCTGGTATCGATCAGCTCGTACAGCGGCCTGAAGACGGTCCTCCTCAAGGAGCAGTGCGTCATCTTGTCGCAACTTCTCTTGCTCAAGCTCATCATAAGCGAGCACTCGAGGTGACCCGTATACGAGTTCCATGGGGAGAACTGCCTCTGCTCCATAGACTAGAGCGAAAGGTGTCTGGCCAGTGGCTCGATTTGGCGTCATCCTGATCGACCAAAGAACCACCGGCAGCTCCTCAATCCAGTTCTTTCCGCACTTGCGCAGCCTGTCGAAAGTCCTGGTCTTGAGCCCGCGCAGCACTTCAGCATTCGCCCTCTCCGCTTGACCGTTACTTCTTGGATGAGCAACAGAAGCGAAGCAGACCTTGGCACCAAGATCTTGGACGTACTGCATGAAGGTGCGGCTCGTGAATTGCGTGTCGTTGTCGGTGATGATCCTGTTAGGGATCCCGAAGCGGCAAACAATCGACCTGAAGAACTTGACTGCTGACTGTGCTGTCACCTTCCTCACTGCTTCCACTTCCGGCCACTTTGTGAACTTGTCGATTGCAACGTACAAGTACTCAAAGCCCCCGACAACTCGGGGAAAGGTGCCGAGGATGTCGAGCCCCCAGACCGAAAATGGCCAGGATAAAGGGATCGTCTGGAGAGCTTGAGCTGGTTGGTGTATCTGCTTGGAATGGAACTGGCAAGCTTCACACTTGGTTACTTGTGCAGTTGCATCCTGGAGGGCTGTCGGCCAAAAGAAACCTTGCCGGAACGCTTTGCCGGCAAGTGCTCTCGCGCCAATGTGGTAACCACATATGCCTCCATGTATCTCTACCAACAGCTTTTGTCCGTCTTCCCGGTGAATACACTTCAATTTCACGCCGTTGAGTCTTCTTCTGTACAGTGTGTTGTCGACAAACTGGTACATACTTGACTGCCGGGCTACTCTTTCCGCTTCTTCTTGCTCTTCGGGAAGTTCTCCTGTCTGAAGGAAATGGACAATCTGCTGCGCCCATGCTGGAGCTTGCGGCTCGACAACAAGGACTAAAGGCACATCTGCTGCTGCGGGAACATCCGCTTCTACGGCAAGAACCTGTGGCTCAGCCGGAGCTTGACGTTCCCCGGCAAGCTTGCCGGAGCAAAACTTGTCGGGAGCGTCTGCTTCAATGGAACAAACCCTAGGGCTTGCCGGAGCAGACTGCTCCTCAGCACCCTTGGTGTTGATCTTGAGGACCTTCTTGGCGGCAGCTTCGGGGAGCTCTGCCAGAAAATAGTCACCAGAAATCAACTTCCTCTTCTTGCTCTGTCCAGTTGATGGCGTTACAGACGGTTGAGTCAGTTTGAGCACAAAGATCCCTGGTTCCATAGGTAACTTGAGTGCGGCGCACTTCGACAGGCCATCGGCAATGTCGTTCTGAGCTCTTGGAACATGTTCCATCTGTAGTCCATCAAAGTGCTCTTCTAGCTTTTTCAATTCATCAACGTAAGCTTCCATCAACGGACTCTAATAATTTTTGTTCACTTGGCAGACGACAAGCTGTGAGTCACCCCTAACAATGAGCTTCTTGATCCCAAGGTCTGCTGCGATCCTGAGACCGGCAAGCAAACCTTCATACTCTGCAGTATTGTTTGTTGCTTGCTCCTTGGGAAAGTGCATCTGGACTACGTACTTGAGGTGCTCTCCGGTGGGTGCAACAAGTAGCACGCCCGCACCGGCGCCTTGCAGCGAGAAGGCACCATCGAAGTACATCAGCCACTCTTTGCTTGCTTCCTTGACGGGGATGCTCATTTCTGGAATTTCTTCATCTTGTGTTGGCGTCCACTCTGCTATGAACTCCGCCAATGCTCTGCTTTGGATAGTTGAAGTGCTCTCAAACTTGAGGCCAAAGCTTGACAGTTCCAGTGCCCACTCGACAATTCTGCCTGTTGCTTCTGGATTTTGCAGTATCCTCTTCAGCGGAAAACGAGTGACGACTGTGATCTCATGTGCTTGGAAGTAATGGCGCAGCTTTCTCGAGGCCATGAGAAGGCCGAAAAGCAATTTCTGCACACCAGAGTACCTTGACCTAGCCCCCTGCAGAAGGGAACTGACAAAGTAAACTGGGCGCTGCACCATTCTTTTCTGCATCTTCTCACGCGCCTGCGCAGATCCATCTTTGTCGGGACCAGAGCTTGCCGGTGAAGTTCCCTGCTTGTCGCTGGATGCATCTGCCGAGGTTGCTGGCTCATCATCCGCCTCCCTCTCCACTACTAACGCAGCACTAACCACTTGATTGGTTGCCGCTATATATAGCAGCAACTTCTCTTGTGGCTTCGGTGCGACAAGTGTTGGAGTGGAGGACAGGTATCTCTTCAAGTCCTGCAGCGCAGCCTCCGCCTCCGGAGTCCATTTCATTGGACCTGCCTTTTTCAATATTTTGAAAAATGGCAGGGCGCGCTCAGCAGACCTAGAGATAAACCTGCTGAGAGCAGCTACGCAACCGGCAAGTCTTCGTACATCCTTGACGCGCTTCGGTGCTTCAATCTGCTCAATGGCCTTGATCTTGTCGGGATTGGCTTCAATTCCCCGCTGAGACACGAAGAACCCGAGAAGCTTGCCGGAGGGGACTCCAAACACACACTTCTCGGGGTTAAGCTTGAGGTTGATCTTGCGCAGATTTGCAAAGGTTTCGTCTAAATCTTGAATCAGAGTCGCCTTGTCCTTCCTCTTGACCACTATGTCATCCATGTAGGTTCCACATTTCTGTGTATTTGTGGCTCAAAAGCGTCATGGACTACCCTTGCAAATGTTGAACCAGCATTCTTTAAACCGAAAGGCATCCGCACGAAACAGTATGTGCCACATGGGGTGATGAATGTGGTCTTCTCCTCATCCTCTTCTGCCATGAAGATCTGATGGTATCCTGAGTATGCATCAAGAAATGAAAGCAAGTCACATCCGGCCGTGGAGTCAACAATCTGGTCGATGCGCGGCAAGGGAAATGGGTCTTTGGGACAAGCTTTATTGACATCGGTAAAGTCGATACAAAGCCTCCATTTCCCGTTCGCCTTGCGCACGACTACAAGGTTGGCCAACCACGTAGGATGGAGCACTCCTCTGACAAGGTCTGCTGCTTCCAATTTCTTGATTTCTTCTGCGATGAATTCTTGGCGTTCCACTGCCTGTTTCCTGACTTTCTGCTTGACGGGCCGCGCATGAGGACATACGGCAAGATGGTGCTTGATTACTTTCCTGGGAACACCGGGGATGTCAGACGGTTGCCATGCAAATACGTCGACGTTCGCCCGTAGGAAAGCAACGAGCGCGCTTTCCTATTTAGGGTCGAGAGTGGCACTGATGGTGAAGGTACCACCAGTGCCATCCTCCTTGGTGGACACCCTCTTGGTCTCTGGTGGAGCTGCCATTGTCTTCTTACACTTGCCGGTGGAGCTCGATGGTACGTCCTCGACGGTAGCGCAGCACTACGAAGAGGTGCACTTGCCGGAGTGGGCATCGGCATCAGAACTCTTGCCGGACTTGGTCTTTTTCTTCGCCCCGGGAGCTTCAACGGCAAGTGACTTGCGATCTGTTGCGGCTGCTGCTTCCCGGTAGATCTTGTCGGCGCAGATAAGAGCATCCTTCTTGTCGCCAGGGACAGAGATGACACTTATCGGGCCTGGCATCTTCAGCATGTTGTATGCATAGTGAGAGGCTGCCATGAATTTGGCGAGTGCTGGACGGCCGAGTATCCCATTGTAAGGCAATGGAAAGTTAGCAACGTCAAAAGTGACCCTCTCAGTCCTGAAGTTCAACTCGCTGCCAAATGTCACCGGCAACATGATCTTTCCCTTCGGCTTGCTCCTTCCCGGATTGATTCCTTGGAATGTGCCGGTCTCTTCGAGCTCGCCATCAGGGATCTGGAGTTTCTGGAGTACCGCGGAGGAGATCAGGTTCAAGCCGGCCCCGCCGTCAACTAGCATCTTAGTGACCTTGAGGTTGCGGATAGTTGGTGAAACCAACATCGGCAAGCACCTGACCGCTGTTATGCGATCAGGGTGGTCCTCAATATCAAAGATGATAGGCATGCTGGACCATTTCAGAGGCTTGCGTGACTCGACGGGTGGTTCTGCCGCATTGACTTCCTGCACCCACTGCTTGAGCTGGCGGTGTGAAGTATGCAGAGAAGCACCGCCGTCAACACACAGGACCTCTGTGGCTTTCTGGAATTCCTGCTCATCGGTCTCGTCATCATCCATATCTTCATCGTTGTCGTCATCTTCATCCTTGTCGCGGCCGTGGGGAGGTCTATCTCCTTGCTGCTACTTGGCCTTGCCGCGGCGTCCTCCTCGGTCGGGGCGTTTCTTGTCGGCTCCTCCAGCACCTTCCTGGGCCTTCTCCTTTTCGCGTCGCTCGTATTCAGCCTTTTGCTGCTCGACAAGCTGCTCGACCTTCTTGCAGCTCTGGAGGTCATGGCCCTTGGTGTGGTGGATCTTGCAGTACTGCTTGTTGATGTCGTCCTGCTTGTCGGCAACCGCCACAGCCTGGTAGTTGGTGCCTGCGGCAATCTCCTTGCCGGAGCTACCAGCTTTGGCTTTCTTGGCGCCACCTCCGTTGCCGGACTGCTCAACGACTAGCACATCTTTGCCTTTCTTCTTCCTGTTGTTCCGCCGCCGGTTTTTCTTTGCTGGGGCAGTATCTTCACTATCAGATCCTCCTGCTTCTGTATTCTCTCCGGGGAGTTTCCTCCCTTCCTCGGCACGTGCACACTTGTCGGCCAGGGCATATAGCTCACTGACGTCTCTGATCTTGCACATCGCCATCTCCTCCCGCATCCTGCGGTTTCGCACGTTCTGATGGCACGCGCTGATTACCGCGGCAGGGTGGACATCTGGGATGTTGTGCTGTACGTGGCTGAATCTCTGAATGTACTTGCGAAGGGGCTCTCCTTCCTTCTGGGCGAGCAGATGAAGGTCGCTCTCTTGGCCATGAGGCTTGTGGCCGCCTGTAAAGGCGCCGACAAACTGATGGCATAGGTCTGCCCAGGAGGATATGGAGTTGTCCGGCAAGTGCATGAGCCAGGATCTGACATTGGGCTTGAGCACCAGCGGGAAGTAGTTGGCCAGGATCTTGTCGTCCCGCCCCCCGGTAGCTTGCACCGCGATGGTGTAGATGCTGAGGAACTCCGACGGATGCGACTTGCCATCGTACTTCTCTGGTACGTCTGGCTTGAAATTTTTCGTGCTGGGCCACTGGACTTGCCGCAGCTCACGAGTGAACGCAGGGCAACCTACCGCGTACGGCAACTCACCTGGTTCCCCTGGTGCATGCACCTCGACAGAGGGCCCAGCGCGCTGGTCCGATTGACGCCGCGCTTCTCTTCGGCGCTCGATACGAGTACGAGCGTCTTCTTGCTATCGTTCGTGAAGAACTTGGCGCTGATCGCGACGAGCTCGTGGATCTGATGATGCGGTGGAGTTGCTGTCGAGGTCGATCCGGCGAGTCGGCGATCTTCGCCTTCGGGGTGGAGAGTGCATGGTGGTTGCACCCCCACCGGTTTCGTCGCCATCGGCTCGTGCCTGGCGGTCCTGCCGCGGCAGCGATGTAATCAGCCGTCGCGGAGTGTCGCCGTTGGCGAAGCCGATGAGACTCTGAATGGTGGCCCTCCATTCGTCGATCTTGTCTGCTGTTGGAGGGTAATCCAGGAGCAGTTGAGCTCGCGCCAAAGCTTCTGCTGGAGTGGTGGGCGGCAGTGGCGAACGGTGCGAGGAGCGGGATATGCTCGGACTTCTAACTATGTTAGAAGGAGCAGTATCCCGTCCAGGCGACCGTGTCTCGCTCATGCTAGCATGTTGGCGTGCATGCTGGTCTCGAGCACCCCGAGATCCACCAGCTCGATCTTGGTCCAACAGACGTATGGCACTGCGAATACCATGACGCTGTCGGTCCTGCGCCTCCTGAGATGGGCGCGGTGCATGTACGGACGCTGAGGTCTGCGCAGCCTTGTCCTTGGACATGGCGGCACCGTGAGCTCCCTCGTCGATGCCCGTTCTTCCGCCGGCATCTACCCCACCACCCGTTTGCTCCGGTGGTGTTGGGATCGACGTGGATGGAACAGCTGTCGCTGAAGCCTTCTTCTTCGGTGGCATGTCGATGAAGAAGATGAAGATCTAGCTCGTGTGAACGCCGGATCAGGTTCACACAACCTCGACGCCCCCTACCTGGCGCGCCAAAGATGTCGGGGAAACTGATCCACGAACACCTATGGGACCGGCGGATCGAGCCCCTTTCGGTTCGGCGGGGGGCGGAGACCGCACGAAGAGCGGATCGAGGCGAAGCACACGAGCAGTTTACCCAGCTTCGGAGCTCTCCGGAGAGATAACACTCCTACTGCTACATGTCTGAGTGTATTGAGTTCTTGTTCGGGAGCGCAGAGTGCTACAGTACACACTAGCTGCTAACGAGACCGAGCGTGAGTGTTTTTCTGCCTTTGAACCCCTTTCTACGTTGCGCATGGGCCTCCTTTTATATACTGAAGGGGTCACCGACAGGTGGCAATGTAGATAAGTGTAAAAATGGAAAAGGAATTGTGGTTGGTACAACCACCTGTACAGTGTATCATACCTAACCCTGACGGCAGGGGACAAAGGCATTAAATGCCTGTCTGCGTCGCCCAAATAGTGCAAAAAGGGACCGTCAGGGACGCTACTGCTCGCCACGATGGCAATCTTGTCAGCGTCGCTTGCCACCGCGCACCGCTGGCTGCACAGCCTCTTGCCACGCACGCCTGGAAAGGCCCCAGGGCGACACATTGGTGGATGTGCTGGAGCGCGGGTACAGAGTGGTAGCTTGTCGCGGAAAGCGCCTTGCCGCGGTCGTTGTCTTGTCGCGTCTGGAAGCTTGTCGCTCACCGGGCCTCGCCGGGACGCGTGGCACGTCGCGGCAAGTTCCTTGAGATGCCTTGGTTGGCCTTCCCGGCAAGCTCCTCTTGCCAGGGCCTTGTCTCCTTGTCTTGAATACTTTGTTCTTGAATTGCTCCAAAGGAACCACGGAGGACCTTGGCGCTCACCCGGCAAGCCTTTCCGCGGGGTGCTGCAACTGCCCGTGCACAAGTTCGGGATACTAGGGTACCCCTACTCTAGTACACCGACATTTTGTGTCTCCTTAATTCCTCTCACATCATGGTTTCTCTTTTTTATCAAAAGCTTCATTCACAACAAACTCAACAAGAACTCGTGAGATAGGTTAGTATAAACCAATGCAAAACCTTATCATAATCTACTGTAACAAATCACTTAAATTATTATTCAACATTGCATACTAAATGCCTCATCATATTTAATACTCCTATCATCAAATAGAATCATTAAACAAGCAAACATATGCAAACAATGCAACCATAATAGCAATCTGTCAAAACAGTACAGTCTGTAAAGAATGCAAGAGTATCAGTACTTCCCTGACTCAAAAAATTATGAACTAAAATTCCCACTGTAATAAATTTATCAGATCTCAATATGCAAAAAGATTCAACGTTAGACCATGCTCTGACTTTTCTAGGGAATGTTTGCAACAGCGGTAAACTTTCTGTTTTCAAACAGCAACATGCAAACTAGCAAAATAAGCATGGCAAAGGCTATCCTTGACTTTTTTATTGAAACTAAAGATTCAAAACACTATTCTAACTAGCAGAAAACAAACACTAACAAAAGAAATTGACGCTCCATGAAAAACACATATCATGTGGTGAATAAAAATATAGCTCCAAGTAAAGTTACCGATGAACGAAGACGAAAGAGGGGATGCCTTCCGGGGCATCCCCAAGCTTAGGCTCTTGGTTGTCCTTGAATTATCTTGGGGGTGCCATGGGAATCCCCAAGCTTAGGCTCTTGCCACTCCTTATTCCATAGTCCATCGAATCCTTACCCAAAACTTGAAAACTTCAACCACACAAAACTCAAAACAAAACTCGTAAGCTCCGTTAGTATAAGAAAACAAAACCACCACTTAGGTACTGTAATGAAATCATTCTAAATTCATATTGGTGTAATATCTACTGTACTCCAACTTATCTATGGTTCATACCACTTAATACTACCATAGATGCATCAAAATAAGCAAACAACACAATGAAAACACAATCTGTCAAAAACAGAACAGTCTGTAGTAATCTGAATCAAACGTATACTTCTGGAACCCCAAAAATTATGAAATAAATTGCTGGACCTGAGAAATTTGTCTATTAATCATCTGCAAAAAGAATCAACCTAAAAGCACTCTCCAGTAAAAAAATGGCAGCTAATCTCGTGAGCGCTAAAGTTTCTGTTTTTCACAGCAAGATCACATAAACTTCACCCAAGTCTTCCCAAAGATTCTACTTGGCACTTTATTGAAGCAAAAGCTATAAAACATGATTACTACAGTAGCATAATCATGTGGACACACAAAAACAGTAAGGATAAATATTGGGTTGTCTCCCAACAAGCGCTTTTCTTTGTGTTGATGATAACAAGGATGCTCACATAAAAGATAAGAATTGAAACATAACGGGAGCATCATGAAGAATATGACTAGCACATTTAAGTCTAACCCACTTCCTATGCATAGGGATTTTGTGAGCAAACAACTTATGGGAACAATAATCAACTAGCATAGGGAGGTAAAACAAGCATAACTTCAAGATTTTAAGCACGTAGAGAGGAAACTTGATATCATTGCAATTCCTACAAGCATATGTTCCTCCCTCATAATAAATTTCAGTAGCATCATGAATGAATATCATCTCCATCAAACATAGCTTCCCCAAGCTTGTGGCTTTGCATATCATTAGCATCATGGATATTCAAGGAATTCATACTAACAACATTGCAATCATGCTCATCAAATAAAAACATTCTATAGAATTCTTCTTCAAGCACTTGAGCACAATTTTCCTTTCCATCATACTCACGAAAGATATTAAAAAGGTGAAGCGTTTGAGACAAACTTAATTCCATTTTTTGTAATTTTCTTTTATAGACTAACTAGTGCTAAAATAAGAAACAAAAAGATTCGATTGCAAGATCTAAAGATATACCTTCAAGCGCTAACCTCCCCGGCAACGGCGCCAGAAAAGAGCTTGATGTCTACTACACAACCTTCTTCTTGTAGACATTGTTGGGCCTGCAAGTGCACATGTTTGTAGGACAGTAGCAAATTTCCCTCAAGTGGATGACCTAAGGTTTATCAATCCGTAGGAGGTGTAGGATGAAGATGGTCTCTCTCAAACAACCCTACAACCAAATAACAAAGAGTCTCTTGTGTCCCCAACACACCCAATACAATGGTAGATTGTATAGGTGCACTAGTTCGGCGAAGAGATGAAGATACAAGTGCAAAATAGATAGTAGATATGGGTTTTTGTAATCTGAAATAATAAAAACAGCAAGGTAACGAGCGATAAAAGTGAGCGTAAACGGTATTGCAATGGTAGGAAACAAGGCCTAGGGTTCATACTTTCGCTAGTGTAAGTTCTCTCAACAATAATAACATATATAGAACATATGACAAGCCCTCAACATGCGACAAAGAGTCACTCCAAAGACACTAATAGTGGAGAACAAACATAGAGATTATGGTCGGGTACGAAACCACCACAAAGCTATTCTTTCGGATCCATCTATAAAAGAGTTCGTACTAGAATAACACCTTAAGATACAAATCAACCAAAACCCTAATGTCACCTAGATACTCCATTGTCACCTCAAGTATCCGTGGGCATGATTATACGATATGCATCACACAATCTCATATTCATCCGACCAACATAAAAGTACTTCAAAGAGTGCCCCAATGTCGGAGTAATGGGCCACGGGTAGGCTGACCCGAGGCATCGGGGCAGGCCGCGCCCCTCAAAACCGGGTCTCAGATGATGACTCCCAGATGAGCCGAGTCTCAGATCACGACTCCCAGATGGGCCGAGTCTCAGATCACTACCCCCAGATGGGCCGAGTCTCAGATCACGACCCCCAGATGGGCCGAGTTTCAGATCACGACCCCCAGATGGGCCGAGTCTCAGATCACGACTCCCAGATGAGCCGAGTATCAGATGACGACTCCCAGATGAGCCGAGTCTCAGATGACGACTCCTAGATGGGCCGACTCTTGGCCGGTGACTTCCAGAGGAGCCGGCTATAGAGAGTCAGCCCACGACTCTACACTCATTGCGGGTATGACCACGGCGTGGCCGTCACCTCCTGCTTGCGAGGAGCCGGCGTGGCTACATTGTGCCGTACCGCCGGAGATCTCCGGCGTGGCCCGGCACTGTAGCCATGCCAGACCTGACCTCAGCCACAGTGCGCGGCGCACTGTGCCCATGATGGCCTACCTATACGGCTCAAAGACGGCGGACCCGCCAGTCAGTGAGAGCTAGAAGACGGCGGATACGCCCCGAAGGCGGCCCCATGGGAGTCGGCTCCCCGGAGTCGTCCAGCCCCTCTCACGGGTCCCACGCGCCATTAACCAGACAAGATGGGGAGTAACGATAGTGATCGCCCGATAGACGGCGGCACTGTTGCCACGACCCAATGACCAAGCCTGCGTCATCAGAAGCACGGCTACAGTGCCGGACTCGCCGGCGGGGCCCGCGAGTCGGCGGGCCCCAGCAGTCGGCGGAGAAGACGGCGGCCTGTGAGGCAGACGGCTGGGACCCACGCCCAGCCGGATTACTATTGTACCCCCGGGGGGTAGGCCTATATAAACCCCCCGGGGCACCCATGCAAAGGGTTGGCATCCATTAACCTTAGACCAGATCACATAGGAAGAAGAAGGCTAGCCTTGCCTCCTTCCACCCCCAGAATACAGCTCTAGGAGCGACCTTGTAGTCACTACGCTTTAGTGATCATGCGGAGACCCCGCAGAGCAGCAGTAGGGGTGTTATCTCCCCGGAGAGCCCCGAAGCTGGGTAAGATTCGCCGGCGTGCATGCCTTCGCCTAATCCCGTTTCCTGGCACCGGCGACGTTCTGCTTGCTCCCACCATGATAAGCCATCCTTTGGCATATGTCACACCCAACCCCCGACATTTGGCGCCCACCGTGCGGCGAGGTGCACCGTCGTCCGGAGATCTGTTTTGGACGGGAACCCTTTTCCTCCCCCGCGAGCGTAGCCAGCCCGGCACACCCGATGGCGCTTGCCCCGACGCGCTGCAAAGCGTCGACGATGCCTACGCGGCGAGCTGCCTCGCTGACCTTCTCGGCGAGGTTAGCATCTCCGATGAGCCTGCATCCGATGCGGGCACAGGCGGCCCCGAAAGCCTCCTCATGGGCCTCCTCGACCATCTCCACGTCGCCAGCGAGCCTGCCGTGGACTTGGAGTCCGTAGGCTCCACCGACCCGATGCTGGTTGACTCCGACGGCGTGTCGCTCGACACGTTCCCCTCCAACGTGGTGATCTACGATGAGCCGCTCCCTCGCGAGGCGAGCGGCGGAAGCGCCATCACGGAAGTGCTCGTCATCAGTCATGGCGAGCGCTCCGGAGAAGGAGCTCATGACCCGCTTGATGCGGCTCTGCGAGACCTGACGGCGCCCATTCTGGAGGACGCTGACGCCGAGACGCTGGAGGCATGCCGCCTTCAGCTCGTCGAAGGCGCGAAGAAGCTGGCAAGCATGAGACGCTTGTCAGAGGCCTACCAACGTGAGATGGATCGCACTGTGGGCGGCTCGCCAGCGCCGACTGGGCCTAGCCGCCTAGGCGCGGTCCGACAACGCGGCGCGGACATCGCCAACCTGTTCGGGGCCGACCGCCCCGTATATGCCACGCCTGCGGAGAACATCCGTGCCGCCCAGGCGGCGGCAGACGAGCTAGACAACTTCGAAGGCGAAGAGTGCCGCCTAATGACCGAGCGAGTCCAGTGACTCCTCAAAGCGGCTGCCGCACAGAACGAAGCCGGCTGCCGCACGAAGGTGCCGCAACGACAAAATGACGACTTACCTCCCCACCAAGATCAAGGCGCGACGTCTCGGACGCCGACTGGTGGAGTCCGCAGAAGAAAAGAGAAGGACCCGGCCATCAGCCACAGTCGGACTCGCATCTACATCGAGCGCGACCAAGACGGCCGCCCAAGAGCAGTCAAGCGGCAGGGTGACTACCTGCCTCCCCCACCACGAAGAGGAAGACGAGTCTCCCCACCACCCGTCGAACATCCGACTCTCGGCGACCGCCTCGGCCGTCGAGAGGGAGTGGGAGAGAACGACACTCGCCACCGGATCGACCGACTCCACCGACCCTGGCGCTGGAAGAAGAAGATGAGCTGGGCCCGCCCTGCTTCGGACCCCGCATTCGAGACGAGCCTTTTCCCAAAGGTTTCACGCTCCCCCGAGACACGCCCAAGTACACCGGCTCCATGAAGCCGGAAGATTGGCTAGTCGACTACTCCATGGCTGTCCACATAGCGAACGGCAACAAGCGCGTTGTCGTGAAGTACGTTCCGCTCATGCTCCAGGGTACGGCCCGGACATGGCTGAACAGTTTGAAGCCCCGCAGCATCAACAGTTGGGTTGACTTCACCGAAGCTTTCATCCACAACTTCACCAGCACGTACAAGCGGCCCCCCAAGCCACGACAACTCTCCTTGTGCATGCAAGGCCAAGACGAGTCGACACGCGACTACCTCACGCGATGGGGCGAGCTTCGGAACTCAAGCGAGGGCGTGCACGAGGTGCAGGCTATCGAGTACTTCATCGCCGGGTGCCGAGAAGGCACCCTCCTCAAGCACCGGCTCCTCTGCGACGAGCTTGAGACCCTCGACGAGTTGCTGGTCATCGCAGACAAATATGCCACAGCCGACTCCTCCATGAAGACAGAGATTCAAGTTAGTGCGACTAGCAAAGTGGCCCCTCAAGCTCCCAGAACTCCGGCTGGAGACACCAGTCGGCGACAGCAGCAGAATGATCATAAGCGCAAGGCCCTGTAGCCGACTTCCAGCAGTTGGCAGGTCGCGACAGTCGAAGACCAACAGCCTGAGGGGCAGCCTCCGGCGAAGCGGCAGAACGGCGGCAAGTCCAACTGGTTGCCGGCCTTCTCTTATGAGCAGACTTTGGATGGTCCCTGCAAGTTCCACAGCGGCGCGAAGCCGTCAAACCATACCACCCGGAAATGCCACTGGCTCACCAGAATCACCAAGGGAGACGGCCTCCTTCCTCCACCGCCTGCTGGGCCACCGCCTCCACAGCCGCCCCAGCAGCCGGCGGCCAGGCCAGTCGGCGCCGTACAAGATGAATACCCCGAAGAACATGGAGCTTATGTGGTGTTCACCAGTATGGCCGATGATCGATGCAGAAGACGGTTGCAGCAGCAAGAAGTGAACACAGTAGTATCAGATACTCCGGAGTTTATGCATTGGTCCGAGAAGCCTATCAGTTGGAGCAGAGCAGATCACCCAGAGGTGATGCCGAATCCGGGCTCCTACGCCTTGGTTCTGAGTGCTACCTTGGCCACTGATAGGCGGGCCACTCGCTTCTCGCGAGTGTTGATAGACGGAGGCAGCAGCATCAACATCCTGTACAAGGATACCATGGAGAAATTAGGAATCAAGCAGAAACAGCTTCAAAGCAGCCGAACTGTTTTCCACGGCATTGTGCCTGGCCTTTCCTGCTCCCCAATCGGCAAGATCCAGATAGACGTCCTCTTCGGAGACAAAGATCATTTTCACCGAGAGCCAGTCTGGTTTGAAGTGGTGGACCTTGAAAGCCCATACCAAGCGCTGCTTGGCCGACCTGCCTTAGCCAAGTTCATGGAGGTCCCCCACTACGCCTACCTCAAGATGAAGATGCCGAGTTCAAAGGGGATTCTGACCGTGGCTGGCGACTACACGAAGTCGTCCGCCTGCGCGGCCGAGAGCAGTCGGTTGGCCGAGTCCCTGGTGATCGCAGCTGAAAGGCGGCTCCTTGACCGGGTTGTGGCGATGGCCAGGAAGCAGCCAGAGATGTCGCCCGACCCCAAGGAGTCGGAAGCTGATGGTTCATTCAAGCTGGCTAAGGAAACAAAGAGGATACCTTTGGACCCGGAGCACCCGGAGAGGCACGCTGTCATAGGTGCAAACCTAGACAGCAAATAGGAAGGCGAGCTCGTCGATTTCCTCCGTGAGAATCGAGACATCTTTGCATGGTCCCCTAAAGACATGCCGGGTGTACCGGCGGAATTCGCCGAGCACAAGTTACATGTCCGATCTGATGTGAAGCCCGTTAGGCAGCCCTTGCGCCGCATGTCAGAAGAGAAAAGAAGAGTTGTTGGAGAAGAGATAGCCCGACTCCTAGCGGCCGGTTTCATTATGGAGGTGTTCTTTCCAGAATGGCTGGCGAACCCGGTCCTAGTGTTGAAGAAGAACAAGCAGTGGCGGATGTGTATCGACTACACAAGCCTCAACAAGGCTTGCCCCAAAGATCCATTTGCTCTGCCAAGAATTGACCAGGTGATAGACTCCACAGCCGGATGCGAGCTGTTGAGCTTCTTAGACGCATATTCAGGATATCACCAGATCAAGCTGAACCCGGCAGACAGACTGAAGACTGCCTTTATCACGCCGTTTGGAGCCTTCTGCTACCTGACTATGACGTTCGGCTTGAGGAATGCCGGTGCCACCTTTCAGCGTTGCATGCAGAAGTGTCTCCTTAAGCAACTCGGCAGGAATGCCCACGTCTACGTGGATGATGTGGTAGTGAAGACGGAAATGCGGGGAACATTGTTGGAAGATCTCCAAGAAACCTTTGAGAATCTGCGCCGATTCTAGATCAAGCTCAATCCGGAGAAGTGCGTCTTCGGAGTACCAGCCGGCTAGCTCCTTGGCTTCCTGGTCTCCGAACGCGGCATAGAGTGCAACCCTGTAAAGATCAAAGCCATCGAGAGGATGGCAGTCCCCCGCCGACTGTTAGATGTGCAGAAGTTCACCGGCTGCTTAGCGTCCATCAGCCGATTCATCAGTCGGCTGGGCGAGAAGGCTCTCCCTTTGTACCAACTGATGAAGAAGATCACCTTTTTTGAGTGGAACCACAAGGCGGATGAAGCGTTTCTCGAGCTAAAGAAGATGTTGACTACTTCCCCTATGCTGGCGGCTCCGACTCCCAAAGAGCCTATGCTCCTATACATTGCCGCCACCAGCCGGGTAGTCAGCACAGTTATCGTGGTTGAACGCAAGGAGGAAGGCAAGGCGCTCCCTGTCCAGAGACCAGTTTATTACTTGAGCGAGGAATTGTCGACCTCCAAGCAGAACTACCCCCACTACCAGAAGATGTGTTACGGCGTGCATTTCGCCGCCAAGAAGTTGAAGCCTTACTTTCAAGAACATCCAATCACTGTGGTTTGCACCGCTCCACTGGCCGAGATCATCGGAAGCCGTGAGGCTTCAGGCCGAGTAGCCAAGTGGGCCATAGATCTGGCTCCCTACACCATCTACTACCAGCCCCGCACCGCCATCAAATCACAAGCACTGGCCGACTTCCTTGTCGACTGGGCTGAGACCCAGTACCTGCCGCTAGCACCTGACTCCACCCATTGGCGAATGCATTTCGATGGCTCCAAGATGCGCACCGGCCTGGGAGCCGGCGTCATCCTCACCTCCCCCAAAGGCGACAAGCTCAAGTACGCACTGCAGATCCACTTCGCCACCTCCAACAACATTGCCGAATACGAGGCGCTCGTTCACGGGCTCCGGCTTGCCAAAGAACTCGGCATCCGCCGGATCTTGTGCTACGGCGACTCCGATTTGATGGTCCAGCAGTCATCTGGAGATTGGGACGCCAAAGACGCAAACATGGCGAGCTACCATTTTCTGGTGCAGCAACTCAGCGGATATTTCGAGGGGTGTGGATTCCTTCACATTCCAAGAAATGACAATGACCAAGCGGACGCCCTGGCATGAGTCGGCTCCACCCGTCAAGCAATACCGTCCGGTGTCGCCCTTCAGCGCCTCCTCAAGCCATCTATCAAGCCTTCGCCAGAATCAGACTCTATTTTTGTGCCAACTCCCCCCGAAGAAGTCGGATCCGACTCAAGAGCACCAGCAGACGGCACAAGAATCCTCACAGACGGCTCCAAAAATACCGCAGTCAAAGCCGGCTCGGGTACTTCAGAACCCGGCCCCGGGGACTGCGACAGTCAGCCTGAAGACTTCAGAACTCGGCCTGGGGACTTCACCAATCCAGCAAGCGGCCGCGGATCCCAGCCCGTCGCCTCCCAGCCCAGCCGCCCTTGTCCAAGTCGCAATAGTGGCAATCGAAGAAATAGCAGCACCCTCATGGGCCCAGCCCATCCTCAAGTTCCTAGTAAACAGAGAGCTGCCAGCTGATGAAATCCTGGCTCGGCAAGTGCAACGCCGAGCGGCAGCCTATTCAATAGTCAACAGAGAGCTGGTCAGGCGCAGTGTCACTGGTGTCTACCAACGCTGTGTCGAGGCGGAACAAGGCCAAGCAATCCTCAGAGACATCCATGAAAGCGAATGTGGCCATCATGCGGCTTCAAGGGAACTCGTCGCCAAAGCCTTCCGACACGGATTCTTCTGGCCGACTGCCCTGGAAGAGGCCAAGGAATTAGTCCAAAACTGCAAAGGGTGCCAGATGTTCCGTTCCAAGCCGCTCTAGCCGGCTTCGGCGCTCAAGACCATTCCCATCACCTGGCCCTTTGCGGTTTGGGGCCTGGACATGGTGGGACCATTCAAGACGGCACGAGGCGGCCTAACTCACCTACTTGTCGCAGTGGACAAGTTCACCAAGTGCATAGAAGCAAAACCCATCAAGAAATTGAATGGTCCGACTGCAGTAACCTTCATCGCCGACATTATGACTCGGTATGGCATACCACATAGCATCATCACCGATAATGGCACAAATTTTGCCAAAGGAGCCTTGGCCCGTTTCTGCGCTACACAGGGCATCCGACTGGACTTAGCGTCCGTCTCCCATCCTCAGTCAAACGGCTAGGTAGAGCGAGCAAACGGCCTCATCCTATCCGGCATCAAGCCCCGCCTGGTTGAACCACTGGAACGCTCGGCTGGCTGTTGGCTTGAGGAGCTGTCAGTCGTCCTCTGGAGTCTGCGCACGACTCCAAACAAGTCAACCGGCTTCACGCCTTTCTTCCTCGTCTACGGTGCTGAAGCCGCCATCCCGACGTACATAGAATTCGACTCCCCGCGAGTCACCATGTACACCAAGGAGGAAGCATAAGAAGCACGTCAAGACGGCGTCGATCTGCTGGAAGAGGGCCGGCTGTTGGCACTCAGTCGGTCCGGCATCTACCAGCAGATCCTGCGTCGATACTACAACAGGAAGGTCAAGCCAAGATCTTTTCAAGAGGGCGACCTTGTGCTCCGACTGATCCAGCGGACAGCTGGCCAGCACAAGCTGTCGGCACCTTGGGAAGGCCCCTTTATCATCAGCAAGGTGTTGGGCAATGGCTCCTACTACCTGATTGATGCCCAGAAGCCCCGAGCACGCAAGAGAGACGACTCCGGCAAAGAGTCGGAACGACCATGGAATGAAAACCTCCTTCAAAGATTTTACAGTTGATTTAGTATGTATCACGCTACCCCTTTGTATTAAAGTACCGAGACTCCGGGCCCCCCGAGACGAGCTCGGGGACTGCCCCTTTTGATTATTTGTATGATAAGAATTATGCCTTCAAGTATGCTACTTCTTGTTATGCCGCTTGGCGCCGGGTTCGACTAGTCGGCCCGGGGACTCGCCGTATGGCGCTATGAAATGTTTCCTAAAGTCGGACAAGTAGTGTGCGGCGCCTAAGCCGTCTCCTGCCAGAAGCCGCAGCTCGCAGAGCGACTGTTTGGTGGGCAGGTGTAAGGATGAATGGGCGTCCACACGAAAAATGGCTAAGGACCCAAAACATCAACATAGCCTAAGCCGGTTTCCAGCCCCCTTTTTTACAAGCCGACTCGCGAATATTCGGCTTACTGCTTTCTATCCAACTTGCTAAATAAACTCAAAAGAAAGGCAAGTACTTGCTTTCCCCAAAATAGCCAGGCATTTGGCCCAGCGGCAGTCCGCAGAGCGGTTTGCCAGCTGGCAAAGCGGCAACTAGGGGAAAGCGGCAAAGGAAAAAGCCAAAGGAGCAATGAGCAAGGATAGAACTCGGATCAATATTTACATAAGCATAGGCCCATTGGCCGAATCTTCAGACAGAAGTTTAAAATACACCCCGAGGGTGGAATTGTGCAAATTAACAAAGTTCATCAAAGACTTTCTAGAACAGATAGATAAAGCCAGAGGGTAGCCTAAGGAGCAGCAGACGGGTTCGGAGGGTCGGAGGAGACGGCGGTGTCAGGCGCTGGGGGAGTCGGCTGGGCAGGCTCGGCTTGATCGCCGCCAGCGGCAGTCGGCCCGGTCGGACGCGGCTCGTTGCTGGAGGCACGGTCGAGCTGAGGCTGGTCGCCCTCTCCGCCCTCTGGCACCTCTGTCTCGCCTTCATCCTCCGCCTCGTCTTCTTCCTCGGTGCTGGAGTCAATCACCTCCGCCGAGTCCTCGCCATATTCCGGGTTCATCCCGAACCACTCTGGCGGCACCTCCTCGCCGCCTTCAGCCCGCTCGGGGACGAAGACATTGGTGTCCGTGTACTCGGCGATGGCCGCTGCACGCTCGACAAGGGCGCCCTCCATAGCCTCCAGCTCGGCCTGGGCATCTGACCGGAATGCGGCCAGACGGTCCAGGTCCAGCCCCGGATAGCACGCCTTGACGAACTCCAAGGCCCGACGCGCTCCGGCCCGGGCCGAGGAACCCTTCCAGGCCTCAAGACGGCCGGCTGCGACCTCCAGCCAGTCGGCAGTTCGGCTGGCGGTGCGCAGAGCTGGCATGTCTGGCCATAGGGCGGCAACTGCCTGGGCGCCGGCACGCTGAAGCCGGCGCATCCTCCGGTGGGCCGGACGAAGACGGGCCTCGATGCTCAGAAGCTGCTCATCAACGGTCAGGGGAGCGTTGGCGGCAATCTCCTCGCCTTTCGCCCTTCGCGCCTCACGATCAGCCTCGATGGCCAGAGGGACTGCCTGCGAGTGGCCAGGGAAAAAGTCTGCCAAGACAAAAAAGAAGCAAGTCGAAAAATCAGAAGTCAGCCTGACACATAGTCGGAAATTCAAAGAAAGAAAGCTCACCATCGACGATATCCTCAATCTCGTGGAAGCCGGAAGTCAGCATCGCCTCCCTGTCGGTCCAGGAGGAGCGCTCGCTCTCGAACTCGGCCAGGAGAGCAGTCTCCTTCTTCTCGGCCTCGTCCTGCGCCTTCTTGAGCAGCTCCTTCTGCTCGGCCAGCTGCGCAATAAGCAGATCACGCTCCGCAGCGAGTTTGCTGCACTCCTCCCCCTTGGCGCGCAAGGCGGTGTTAACTTCACCCAGCTGCCCCTGAAGAGTAGCGTTGGCCCCTGAAACACGAAAGAAAGAGACAAATAAGTCGTCAGCAAAGAAGGTCGCCAGGAAGATCCGGCCCGACTGCTCAGCAGTCGGCCCGAATCGCGGGGACTACAGCCCGCGGGTGCGCCAGCGCGCCCCCGCGAAGAAGAGGGAAAAAACTTACTCCGGCTTTCCGTCAAGTCGGCAGTTTGCTTGCTCAACTCCTCAACATTGCGGTTGAAGGCAGTGGCACGGAGGTTGTGATACTCCTGCAAACAACGATGTCAGACAAAATAAGTACTTGGAACTCGCCAGAGGGAGTTCCGAGCTTCCTGCTCAGCAGCCGGCCTGAAACTCGGGGACTACACCCAGTGGGTGCGCTGGCGCGCCCCCACAGAGAGGAGCAAGAAAAACTAGAATCAAATAGGAAAACATACCCGGACGGCGGCTCGCGACGCTAGATACGCCTTGGTGCAGATCTGGAGGGCGTCGCCTTTGGCTCGAAGCTTCGCTTGGACATCCAGAAGTGCCTGGTTCAGCAGGCCCGTGCCGCCTCCGCGCACCCACCCAACGGGCGCGGCGCTCGTCGCCTTGGCGTCTGGGATGGTCGAGCTGGTGGCTCCGACCTCCAGGGGCCGCGGCACCGAGGTCGCCTTCTCCAGGCGGCGGCGCGCTGGCGAGGCAACCTGAAGAAGCAGCCTCGCATCATCCTTAGTCGGTGGCACCGGCGGGCCTGTCGGCTGTTTGCCGTGGGCTCTCCCAGACGTCGGTGGAGGCGGAGGCGGCGGCACTAGCGTGTCCGACATGGAGGCCTCACCGCTCTCCTTCTCCACGACGGGGTTCTCGGTGCCGGCCTCTCCGGTCTGCCCCGTGAACTCCGGAGGCGGCGGTGCAGAGGACAGTGGGGGGACGAGCATCGCCGATCGGCGACGCGCGGCCTCCTCGGCTCGTCGACTCGCCGCAAGGGCGGCTTCGGCATCCTCCAGCTTCTTCTGGGCGGAGGCGGCCGCCTTCTCGGCCTCCGCCTTCTCCAGACGGTCCGCCTCCTCCTTGTTGCACTTCTCCTGCGCGTTTCGCTCCGTCGCCTCCCGGAGGTCGGCGGCGGGGTCGACCCGCCGAGTATTGGTGGATGTCTCTGCCGACCCCATGACGGAGGGGACGGCGACTCTCTCAAGGGAAAGAGGGGCCCTGAAGAAGGATGGGAGGAGTATAAAAAAAGACTCGGACAAGATTCACCGAAGGAAAATAAAAAAGCGTAAAGACTTACGCAGAGACTAGCGGCGGCCTTCTCACTTCCCTACGGAAGCAGTTGGCCTTCGCGGCCGCCTCCTCCCGTTTGGTCGCGGCGGTCGCCCCCTTGAACTTATTCAATTTGCCGTCGGGCGCACTCGGCCCGGCGTGACGCCTCTTCGCGCCGCCTTGGCCAGCCAGGCCGGCGGAGGAGCCGGCGTCCGACGAGCCGACCCTCGGCTGGTGGCGCGGGGCGACTTCCCCTTCGGCGTCGTCATCAGGCCAGTCGGCGAAGGTGGCCGAGGGCCTGAAGCCGCCTACCGCTCCTCCTCCCCCGCCTTCGGCGTCGGCTTCCATCGCCGCCGCCCCCAAGTCGGGGTCGTCGACGTCGCTCTCCGCACGATCGGGGACAAACTCGCGGTGCTGTCTCATGGCGTCGGCTGCAGGCTGCATGAGGGGGTTCTAGTTCAGAAGAAACCAACGAGAATCAGAAACCGGATTCGGCCGCAAAGAAGACAAAGCAATAAGGAGATGCGACTTACCACTGGTCGGGGGTTATCGCGCGAGTACGGCTCCCTGCCGAACTGCCAGTCCTCCCCAAACTTGCAGTTCGCGATATGATTCACCATGTTTGCCACCTCCGCGCGGGGCATCTCCTTGGTGCTCATCCGACTTGGGTCTCGGAGGCTGCTCATCTGACAGATCAGGTGAGGCCGACCTTGGAGCGGGAGAACTCGGCGCGCCACAAAGGCGGCCAGCAAGTTGGACCCGACGAGGCCCTCTGACTGCGTCAAGACTCGGAGTCGCGCTACGGCGGCGGCTCCGGCGGGAGTCAGCATCTTGACCCGATGAGACCAGCTGGGGAGCCTCCCAGCTGGGGGGCCGGCTTCGTAAGCCGGCAGATTAACCCAGTCGCCGTCAGAGGCGAGGTTCTTCACGTAGAAGTATGAGCGCTGCCACATCCTCACCGACTTGATCAGCGAGATGGAAGGGAAGGGGTTGTCGGCCGTCGAGCGCCGCATCGCGATGAAGGCACCGCACTGAGCCAGCACGCCGGCGACGTGCGTGCCGAGCTTAGAAGAGAAGAATTCTCCCTACAGCTCGATGGTGGGGAGAACGCCGAGGAAACCTTCGCACAGAGTGGCGAAGGCGGAGAGCAGCACCACCGTATTCGGGGTGAGGTGGTGCGGTTGGAGGCTGTGAAACTCCAAGAAGGAGCAGAAGAAGCTGCTCGCCGGCAGCCCCAGGCCGCGCATGAGGTGCGAGTGGAAGATGACCCGCTCGCCCTCCTCCGGCGCCGGTGATATCTCCTTCGCCGGCGCGGTGCGGGCTCGCAAGAGGTGTGCGCCGGGGAGCTGGCACGTCTTGCGGAGGAATTCAATGAGGTCGTCTTCGACCTCGCACGGCCGGAGCCGCAGCGGCGGAGGAGGAGCTCATCGCTGGCTGGCGCGGTGTGGTTCTGCTCGCCGGCGGCAAGAAGGAGAGAGGAAGCAAGAGGAAGCGGGGGTCGAGGGAGATGGGCGCGCGTGCTATGCCGCTCCACTCCCCCCCCCCTACTTATAGCCTTGGAGGCTGGGAAGCCGAGGGGGCGGGCGTGGGATTAACTGCGCCAAAGAGCCCCACGCCGCCCCACGATTTACCCCATGAAGTTACTGCGCACAGTAACGGCGTGAGAAGCCTAACCGTTCGCGCGGCCGCAGCGGATCCGTTCGCGTGCCAAGGCACGGTAGTGGCGGGCCCCGCCTGACAGCCCGTCCCGTCGCGCGCGTGGGACGGCAGACTGTCCCTGCCGCGTGGCGCCGCGCGATAGGGCCGCGGTGGGCGGCAGCAGGGAACCATATCAGGCACGCCGCCTGGTCTCCCACCACGACTTTCAAGCTCTCCACAGAGCGAGATGGCCCTCTACGAATCCGACTACGGATAGTCGGCCTAGAGGAAGACGGTAAACGAAGCCCAGATTCAACCACCGGAAGAATGAAACTGTCGAGGCCCCCCAGCGAGTCACTCTCAGAGCCTCACCAGCTTCGGGGACTACTGTCGGAGTAATGGGCCACGGGTAGGCTGACCCGAGCCCCAGAACCTTTCAAGACATCGAGGCAGGCAACGCCCCTCAAAACCGGGTCTCAGATGACGACTCCCAAATGAGCCGAGTCTCAGATCACGACTGCCAGATGGGCCGAGTCTTAGATCACGACCCCCAGATGGGCCGAGTCTCAGATCACGACCCCCAGATGGGCCGAGTCTCAGATCACGACTCCCAGATGAGCCGAGTATCAGATGACGACTCCCAGATGAGCCGAGTCTCAGATGACGACTCCCAGATGGGCCGACTCATGGCCGGCGACTTCCAGAGGAGCCAGCTATAGAGAGTCGGCCCACGACTCTACACTCATTGCGGGTACTACCACGGCGTGGCCGTCACCTCCTGCTTGCAAGGAGCCGGCGTGGCTACAGTGTGCCGTACCGCCGGAGATCTCCGGCGTGGCCCGGCACTGTAGCCATGCCAGACCTGACCTCGGCCACAGTGCGCGGCGCACTGTGGCCACGATGGCCTACCTATACAGCTCAAAGACGGCGGACCCGCCAGTCAATGAGAGCTAGAAGACGGCAGATACGCCCCGAAGGCGGCCCCGTGGGAGTCGGCTCCCCGGAGTCGGCCAGCCCCTCTCACGGGTCCCACGCGCCATTAACCAGACAAGATGGGGAGTAACGACAGTGATCGCCCGATAGACGGCGGCACTGTTGCCACGACCCAATGACCAAGCCTGCGTCATCAGAAGCACGGCTACAGTGCCGAACTCGCCGGCGGGGCCCGCGAGTCGGCGGGCCCCAGCAGTCGGCGGAGAAGACGGCGGCCTATGAGGCAGACGGCTAGGACCCGCGCCCAGCCGGATTACTATTGAACCCCGGGGGGTAGGCCTATATAAACCCCCCGGGGCACCCATGCAAAGGGTTGGCATCCATTAACCTTACACCAGATCACATAGGAAGAAGAAGGCTAGCCTTGCCTCCTTCCACCCCCAGAATACAGCTCTAGGAGCGACCTTGTAGTCACTACGCTTTAGTGATCATGCTGAGACCCCGTAGAGCAGCAGTAGGGGTGTTATCTCCCCGGAGAGCCCCGAAGCTGGGTAAGATTCGCCGGCGTGCATGCCTTCGCCTAATCCCGTTTCCTGGCACCGGCGACGTTCTACTCGCTCCCACCATGATAAGCCATCCTTTGGCATATGTCGCACCCAACCCCCGACACCCAAAGCTACTACCGGAGAGTCAAGAATGTGTGCCAACCCCTATGCATAGGTTCCCAAGTGTCACGAAACCCGCAAGTTGATCACCAAAACATACATCAAGTGGATCAATAGAATAACCCATTTCACCACGGTTATCCCACGCAAGACATACATCAAGTGTTCATAAAAGACTCAATCCGATAAGATAACTTCAAAGGGGAAACTCAATTCATCACAAGAGAGTAGAGGGGGAGAAACATCATAAGATCCAACTACAATAGCAAAGCTCGGGATACATCAAGATCGTGCCATAGAGGAACACGAGAGAGAACATGAGAGAGAGACATCAAACACATAGCTACTGGTACATACCCTCAGCCCCGAGGGTGAACTACTCCCTCCTCGTCATGGATAGCACCGGGATGATGAAGATGGCCTCCGGTGATGGGATCCCCCTCCGGCAGGGTGCCGGAACAGGGTCCCGATTGGTTTTTGGTGGCTACAGAGGCTTGCGGCGGCGGAACTCCCGATCTATCTTTTGTTCTGGAAGTTTTAGGGTACGTAGGTATATATGGGTGCAGGGAGAACCTCGGTGGAGCTACGGGGGCCCCATGAGGCAGGGGGGCGCGCCCAGGGGGGAGGGCGCGCCCCCACCCTCGTGAGCACCTCTCGTATCTTCTGACGTGGGGTCCAAGTCCATCAGGTGGGTTTCCTTCCAAAAATAACTTCTCGAGTTGATTTCGTTCCGTTTTGACTCCGTCTGATATTCCTTTTCCTCGAAACACTAAAATAGGCTTAAAACAGCAAATCTGGGCTGGGCCTCCAGTTAATAGGTTAGTCCAAAAGATAATATAAAAGTGGATAATAAAGCCCAATATTGCCTAAAACAGTAGATAAAGTAGCATGGAGCAATCAAAAAATTATAGATACGTTGGAGACGTATCAGCTACAATTGATCCCATATACTTGTGGGTTATCAGTATACCTTTTGATTGAACTCTTTACCATTGTCGTCGGGGCCCAGATGACTTTTGGTTGGCATTGGCATCGTGTATCCTTTGCAGTCTTGCATTCCAAACTTCTTCAGGCAATCTTTGAGGTATTTTTCTTGTGATATGAAGATGTCGTTGCTCTACTGACGGATTTGAAGACCGAGGAAATTTTTTAGCTCACCCATCATGGACATCTGATATTACTCTTGCATCATGTGCCCAAACTCATCACTGTATCTCTTGTCAGTGGAGCCGAAGATAATGTCATCCACATAGATTTGGCACACAAACAGTTCACCATCATATGTCTTCGTGAAGAGTGTAGGATCTAGAGAACCAGGTTTGAAGCCTTTGCTCTTAAGGAAGTCTTTGAGTGTGTCAAGCGAGGAGCTTGTTTGAGGCCATACAGTGCCTTGTTGAGCTTGTATACCATATCAGGATGTTTTGGATCTTCAAAGCTAGGTGGTTGTTCAACATACACTTTTTCTTCAATCTTGCCATTGAGAACGGCACTCTTCACATCCATTTGGTATAGAAGAATGTTGTGATGGTTTGCATAGGTTAGCAGTATTCCAATGGCTTCAAGCCTAGCCACGGGAGCGAATGTTTCATCAAAGTCAATCCCTTCTACTTGGGTGTAACCTTGAGCAACTAGACGAGCCTTGTTTTTGACAACTTGACCATGCTCATCTTTTTTGTTGCGATAGATCCATTTGGTGCCTATGATATTGTGCTTGCGAGGATCAGGATGCTTGACCAATTCCCATACATTGTTCAGCTCAAACTGTTGAAGCTCTTCTTGCATAGCTTGAATCCATTCAGGTTCCATGAAGGCTTCAGCAACTTTCTTGGGTTCAGATATAGAGACAAATGCAAAGTGCCCACAGAAATTTGCTAATTGTGTTGCTCTAGAATGAGTGAGTGGACCAGGTGCATTGATGCTATCAATTATATTCTCAATCTGTACTTCATTTGCAACACGGGGATGAACTGGACGAAGATTTTGCCCTTGTAGATCATTGTCTTCAGCTTCAGCATTAACTTCAGGCTGAGCATTGTCCTCGGGTTGATTTGGTGCAATGATGATTTCTTCTTCAGCCTGAGCTTCTGAAGGTATGATTTCTCCAGTACCCATCAGCTTGATAGATTCACTAGGTGGGACTTCATCTAGCACATTTGGCAGGTGCTCTCTTTGTGAGCCGTTAGTCTCATCGAACCGCACATCCATAGTTTCAACCATTTTATAGTGAAAGAGGTTGAAGACTTTGTAGGAGTGTGAATCCTTTCTGTATCCAAGCATAAAACCTTCATGTGCTTTCGGTGCAAATTTTGAAGTGTGATGTGGATCCTTGATCCAGCACCTGGCACCAAATACTCTGAAGTAACTGACGTTTGGCTTCTTACCAGTTAGTAGCTCATATGATGTCTTCTTAGAAGCTTGTGTAGATAAACATGGCTGATGACATGGCATGCAGTATCAATGGCTTCAGGCCAGAACTTCCTTGGAGTCTTGTACTCATCAAGCATTGTCCAAGCCATCTCAATGAGGGTTCTGTTCTTGCGCTCTACGATGCCATTCTGCTGAGGTGTGTAAGGAGCTGAAACTCATGAGTGATGCCCAATGTATCAAGGTAAGTGTCAAGGCCAGTGTTCTTGAATTATGTGCCATTGTCACTTCTGATGTGCTTGATCTTGATGCCATAGTTCATCATGGCACGATTGGTGAATCGTCTGAAGACATCCTGCACTTCATTCTTGTATAGGATTATATGCACCCATGTATATCTCGAGTAATGATCAACAGTGACGAAGCCGTAGAGACAATCAGTGGTAGTAAGAGTAGAGTAGTGGGTAGGGCCAAATAAGTCCATGTGAAGCAGCTCGAAGGGACGTGATGTCGTCATGATTGTCTTCGAGGGATGCTTGGCCCTAGTCATCTTTCTAGCTTCACAAGCACCACATAGATGATCCTTCTTGAACTTGACGCCCTCGATGCCCATGACATGCTTCTTCCTTGCGAGAGTTTACAAGTTCCTCATGCCAGCATGTCCTAGCCTTTGATGCCAGAGCCAGCACTCTAAAGCTTTTTCTAGAAGACATACAGCCAACTGTGGTCCTGCTGAGAAATCTACCATGTACAGATCATCTTTTCGATACCCTTCAAAGACTTGAGATTTGTCGGATTCCATAAGCACAAGGCAACGATATTTTCCAAATATCACAATCATGTTCAGATCACAAAGCATTGAGACAAACATTAAGTTGAAACCAAGGGATTCAACAAATATCACTTTATCCATGTGTTGATCCTTTGAGATTGCAACTCTACCTAGACCCAATACCTTGCTTTTACCAGTGTCAGCAAATGTGATGTGACTTTTGTCAGATGGACGTAGGGTTGAATCCATCAGAAGACTTCGATCACCAGTCATGTGGTTAGTGCATCCACTGTCCATAATCCATTCTAAAGCCTTTGGTGTCATACCCTATAGTACAGCTTGGGGGATAGGCTTCACCAAGGGTATTGTGAAGCATAAACATTTGACGAACAAGCGGATTATGAAAGTTCAGATCTTGGTTAGGATAAATAGGATGATTGTCAAGGAATCCTGGGACGAAATACATAGTAAGACCATTTGAACATTTTATCTTGCGTCCCACAAGATGTTTAAGGTCCCCAGCATAAGCATCAGACTCCTTTGATTTCCGGCTGGAGACCATTCCCTACAAAAGAGAGTTAATTTTTCTTATCCACCACGTCTTCAAGGGTGGCTTAGAAGCAATGAGTCTAAGTGTAGCATCTGAGAACTTCGGCTTCGGAGCCCTAGCAAGTAGACTCATAAGAATAAGCAGAAAAGTTCTTGGTCTTATGAACATAGCAATTTGAAACACGCTCATATTCATAAGTCTGAGTATGGTTTCCCTGCAAAACATTGGCATTAGGGTGACTCTGGTGAGCCCTCTGCCTGTATGAAGCCTTTGGACCATATGAAGCCTTTGGTCTGGGATTTGTCTTCTTCCCAGGTAGTGTCATGATGACATTCATAGGAAGATTCTCAAGACAACTCTTGGGTACCTAGATCTTCTTAAAAGGTGGTCCATTCCTGCAGTTAGTACCGATATACCTAGCAAACATTTCACCATTCTGATTCTTAAACAGTTTATAGTTTGCATCAAAGGATTCATCAATGAGAATCGGGTTAGCACAAGTGAAGCCAGATAAGGTAGATGGATCCACTGAAGGTCCCTTTGCAGCAACCCATGTGGTTTTGGGGTACTTCTCAAGCTTCCAGTAAGAACCATCAACTTTCATTTTCCTCTCGAGCCCAACACCCTCTTTCCTAGGGTTTCGGTTCAGAATATGTTTATTGAGGACATCACATAGTGTCTGATGCCCTTTGAGACTTTTGTACATTCCTGTCTCAAGCAATGTCTTCAACCTGGCATTCTCATCAGCAATAGTAGTGGTATCCTTGACAGAGGGGTTAGTTACCACATCAACAGTTGAAGATATTGCAACAGTAGTAGCACTAGAACATTCAGCAATAGAGACAGCATTATCACGCTCAAGACATTTTAGACATGGTGGTTCAAATCCTTCCTGAGCGGAACTAATCTGTTGAGCATGGAGTGACTCGTTCTCCTTTTGAAGATCTTCATGAGCCAATCTCAAGTTCTCAAGATCTTTCTTACTTTGAAGATAATCATAGGAGAGCTTTTCATGAGTAGTTGAGAGCGTTTCATGACGACTTTCAAGTTCCTCGTACTTAACATGAAGATTTTTTAATGTCTTTAATTAAAGACTGAGTTCGGGTCATTTCCGTGTCCAATAGGTCATTTCTTTTGTCTAGCAACTTTTGAATATGTTCCATAGCATTTTGTTGTTCAGTTGCAATTTTAGCAAGTGTTCTGTAGCTAGGTTTAGATTCACATTCAAAGTCATCTTCACTTGATGTTTGAAAGTAAGTATCGCGTGAGTTTACCTTGGCACCACGTGCCATGTAGCAGTAGGTGGGAGCAGAGTCATCCTCATCCTTAGCATCAGTGTTGGTGACGAGGCCATTGTCTTCAGTGTTGAATATGGACTTGGCGACATACGTTCAAGCTAGAGCCAGGCTTGCCATGCAGGAATCAGATTCCTCTTCAGACTCCACCTCTGCCTCCTCAGATGCAGATGTCGGCGTTCTGGGAATGGGGGTCCCCAGATTTGCCTGCCTGCGGCCTGTGGCGTGGCTCGGGCAGTGTCCCAGTGCGACCCATCTTCATCAACTCAAGCTCAAGACCCTCACGAGGGGCCAAGCCTCGCGGGGCGGACGACAGGAAGCTTCCTCAGGAACGGCCTCACCAGGCAGGCTCGCGAGGAGGCGGAGAGATCAAGGCAGGGTACCTCGCGAGGTGCTCATGATGCAAGCCATGACGATCGAGACCAGGCGGGCGCCGTCCTGCACAGTGTCCTTGTTTCATCTTTGGTGCAAAGGGAGCAAGCACAGACCAAGGCATCAGGCAAAGGTTGCCATTCCGATGCAACAAGACCAAGACCAGCGGAGCGGCAGGATGGAGGTCATCGTGGAGGCCAAGACGGGGTCATCGTCAGGGCCTTTGGCAGTCGAAGACCAACTTTAGTCAGGATAAGTGTACTATATGTTCCCCTTCAAAATGGCCATTGTTGGTGCCCTTCCCGCTCAATATTTGGGAAGAGGACGAGGGCCTCTATATATAGGACTAGCCACTACAGTAGGAGGGGATCGGATCCATTCCATGTAGAACACCACACCACCACAAGAACTCCTCCCCTCGCGAGGCTGTTCTTCCCTTGTATTGTTCATCATCAGCCCCTGAGGCAATCCACACACCACACACTGGAGTAGGGTATTACACCGCAATGGTGGCCTGAACCAGTATAAACTCCGTGTCTCTTGCGTTGTTCATCTTGCTAGTCTAGATTCTGAGCGAGGCATTGGGACGTGGGTTGGTAGAGGAGAGATCTTCGTGTGCACCCCAGAGTTCGAACCTCAAGGGTCTGCCGGAACCCGAAATCTGACATTTGGCGCGCCAGGTAGGGGTGCATCGGAACTCTCCCTGCCGTCGACTCGTCCTCCATTAGCACCGCGCTCCACCCTCATGGCAGGCAGCACACCGCCTGCTCTTGCTACCGATGCCTGCACAGGGACCAGGGGGCTCCAAGCTCTGTCCCCTGCCTTGCGACAGGTGCGGTGGCCGAACAAGTTCAAGCCGGACATGCCGCCGTGCTACGACGGCGCGGCCGACCTGCTGGCCTTCCTGGTGGCATACGAAGAAGCCGTCCTCAAGGCCGGAGGCGACGATAAGGTCATGGTGAACTGGCTTCCCATGGTCCTCACCGGCATCCCGCGCATGTGGCTGCTCCACTTGCCAGCGGCTTCTGTGGCCTCCTAGGAGGAGTTGCACAACCTCTTCCTCGCCCATCATGATGCGCCTACACCCCCATTCGTCGCAGCCATCCTGGGCGGATTGCAGGCACCGCCTTCAAGCCGCTATGTCAAGTTGTTCGTCCGCCAGATCGGCGCCGTCCTCAAGCACCGTGGGGCCCCCCGGGCTGGGTGGTACCCAAGGCTGATTTGACCTTCGGCTCGGACGATCACCCCTCCAACACCGCCTGTTCGGGCGCGCTCCCGATGCTATGCACCCCCACCATCTGCCAGGTGGCCGTCACCAGGACCCTCATCAACGGTGGCGCCGGCCTAAACGTGCTCTCGGTGGAGGCCTTTAGCCTCCTCCACGTGCCGCTAGAGCGGCTCCAGCCCAGCAGGCCCTTCTCGAGCATTGGAGGCAGTTCCACCGGCTCCCTGGGGCAGATCCGCCTCCCGATAACCTTCGGCACCCACGACAACTTCCGCACGGAGCTGGTCGACTTCGACATCGCCCCCATCGGCCTCCCGTACAACACCATCCTCAGCTACCCAGCCTTGGCCCAGTTCATGGAAGCGACTCACCCGGCGTACAACCTCATGAAGATGCCCAGGAGCAGCAGCGTCCTTACTGTGTCTGGAGACACAAGGGATGCACTGCAGGCGCTCAAGCTCGCATTCAAGACAGCCGCGGTGGCGCAGCCCGCCAGTGTAGATACCCTCGGGCCCAAGGGGCCGGCACCGGCCAAGAAGAAGCAGCTATTCACCCATGACAAGGCGGAGACCAAGTAGGTACCGGTCGACGAGGATGGATCCTCTGGCGCCGCCTTCACCATAGGCGCCAACCTCGATCCTGAGCAGGAGAAGGCCTTGGTGAAGTTCCTGCGCGCGAACAAGGGGGTGTTCGCGTGGGAACCTGATCAGCTGGCAGGGGTCCCGAGGGATGTGATTGAACATCATCTCAATGTGTGCCCCAACGTGCGCCCCGTGAAGCAGAAGGCAAGGCGACAGTCCACTGAAAAGTAGGCCTTCATCGTCCAAGAAACCCGCAAGTTAGAGGCAGCAGGCGTCATTCGCGAGGTTCGCTATCCTCAATGGCTGGCCAACCCTGTTGTTGTGCCAAAAAAGGGGGGAAAGGAACGCATGTGTGTCGACTTCACCAACCTCAACAAGGCCTACAGACAAGATCCATTCCCGCTCACTCGCATCGACCAGATCATCGATTCTACCGCCGAGTGTGACCTATTGTGCTTCCTGGATGCCTTCTCGGGCTATCACCAGATCAAGCTGGCGGTAGAAGATGTGGAGAAAACGACCTTCCTGACCCCGTGTGGAGTATACTGCTATACCTGCATGCCATTCAGGTTGCACAACACAGGCGCAACCTTTCAGCAACTAATGCACATCGCCTTGGGCCGGCAGCTCGGGAGAAACGCCGAGGCCTACGTCGATGACATTGTGGTGAAGTCTCGGGAGGCGAAAACCCTGATACAGGACCTAGAAGAAACCTTCATGAGCCTCCATGAAGTGGATCTACGGCTAGTGCGTATTTGGAGTTCCCTCGGGCGAGCTTTTGGGCTTCCTCGTATCTCATAGGGGCATCGAGGCTAACCCGGAGAAGGTCAAGGCAGTCGAAGACATGAGTCCTCCGAAGACCCTCAGAGAAATGCAGAAGCTCACCGGGCGAGTAACCGCGTTGGGACGCTTCATATCCAAGCTGGGGGAGCGAGCACTACCATTCTTCCAGCTGATGAAGAAGAAGGGCCCGTTCGAATGGACGGAATAGGCCGACAAGGCATTCCAAGATCTCAAGAAGTACCTTACCAGCCCTCCGGTGATGGTAGCTTCGCGCCCTCGAGAGCCCTTGGTGCTCTACCTTGCAGCCACACCCTACTCTGCCAGCGCAGCCCCGGTGGCGGTTAGGGAGGAGCGCTGGGCGAAGGTCGCGCCAGCCGCAACCCCGGCCGAGGCGGAGCAAAGCCAAGAAGGCCTCGCGAAGACCACGACCGCGGCAGACGGGGATAATCCTCAGCAGGGGGACGCACCCGGGGCGAAGGAGGCCTCGTCAAGCGACCAAGCGTTGGGGGCTCCGTCGCCTCAAGAGGCGCCTCAACCTCCGGAAGACGCAGGCTATGCCAGCACCCTTAACCTCGTTGAGCATCCTATGTACTTCGTCAGCATGGTGCTATGGGACGCAAGGGCGCGGTACCCCATGCCCCAAAAACTCCTCCTTGCGCTGTTAGTGGCTTCACGCAAGCTATGGCACTACTTTCAAGGCCATCCCATCAAGGTCGTCTCAGCATACCCCTTGGAAAGGATACTCAGGAGCCCCAACTCAGCTGGAAGAGTAGTTGAATGGAACATCGAGTTGCAAGCGTTTCAGCTGGAATTCAGCATGACCAGAGTCATCAAGGGAGCCGCGCTTGCAGATTTCATGGCAGAATGGGCGGAGGCACCGGGGCTCAAAGCGGGCGAGGATCGGTCGCTTTCCCCGGGAAGTGAAGCATCGGATGGCTGGGTCATGTACTACGACGGGGCGTTCTCGCGACATGGCGCGGGGGCTGGCGCAGTGCTCATATCCCCCACTCAGGACAAGCTCTACTATGTTGTGCAGCTCTGCTTCCAGCATGGAGAGAAGGTCTCCAGCAACATAGCAGAGTACGAGGGCCTGATAGTGGGCTTGAAGGCCGCAGTCGCCTTGGGGGTAAAGCGCCTCATCATCAAGGGCAATTCACAACTCCTCGTCACTTTCTCCAACAAGGTGTATGAGCCGAAGGACGAACACATGGAAGCATATCTTGCGGAAGTCCGCAGGATGGAGAAATAGTTTTGGGGGCTGGAGTTGCAGCATGTGCCTTGCAGCACCAATCAAGAGGCTGATGACATCGCCAGGAGGGCGTCCAGGCAGTTGCCTCAGGAGCCTGGCATCTTCGAGGAACGGCTCTTCAAACCTTCAGTGGCGCCATCACTATCGAGCACAGCACAGCCTCGGGAGGAGCTCCCTCAACCGCCTGCCTCGGGAGCCCTGGCCTGTGGCCCGACCTCAGGAGCGCGCCTGCTCCTCGCGCTGGAACCTCGGGAGGGATGTTGGACTGCAGAGTTCAAGGATTACTTGGTGCAAGGGATTCTGCCAGAAAAGGAGGAGGACGCGGAGCGCGTGGCGCGGCAGGCCATGGCCTACTGCATCCAAGACGGGGAGCTCTACCGGAAGTGGTCGAATGACGTTACTCTATGTTGCATCTCCAGGGAGCAAGGGAAAGAGCTACTGGCAGACATTCACGGTGGAGACTGCGGGCACCACTCGTCTTCACGCACACTCGTCGGCGAGGCGTTTCGCAGCGGGTTCTATTGGCCAACAGCACTCAATGACGCAATCGAGCTGGTGAAGGCTTGTGAAGCCTGTCAATTCCATGCCAAGCAGATTCATCAACCAGCTCAGGGCCTTCAAACCATTCCCCTCTCGTGGTCGTTCGCTGTTTGGGGACTAGACATCCTTGGCCCATTTCCTCGGGCGCCAGGGGGCTACCGCTATCTCTACGTCACCATCGACAAGTTCACCAAGTGGGCTGAGGTGGAAGCTGTCCGTACCATCCTAGCAGGCTCCGCAGTCAAGTTCATCAAGGGCCTCGTGAGCCGATTCGGAGTACCTAACCGCATCATCACCGATAATGGTTCGCAATTCACCAGCAATCTCTTCAAAACATACTGTGCTAATCTTGGAACACAAATATGCTATGCTTCAGTGGCGCACCCTCGGAGCAACAGCCAGGCTGAATGGGCCAATGCGGAGGTCCTGAAAGGCCTCAAGACCACGACCTTCAAGAAGAAGCTAGAGGCCTGCGGCAGAGGCTGGTACGACGAGCTCCAGTCTGTGCTGTGTCCATCTGCACGACCGCAACCAAGTCAACAGGCAAAACCATGTTCTTTCTCGTCTACGAAGCGGAGGCGGTCCTCCCTCACGAGGTCAGGCATCGCCTGCACGGGTCCTGGCGTTCGACAAAGTGCTGCAGGACGCCACGTGGGGGACGGATCTCGTGCTAGGGGAGGAACACCGTCGGGAGGCCGCGTTGCGGGCAGCAAGATACCAGCAGGCGCTGCGACGGTACCACTGCTGCAACGTCCGCCCCAGGACTCTTGAGGTAGGGGACCTCGTGCTCAGGCGGGTGCTCTCCAGGGAAGGGATGCACAAGCTCTCTCCTATGTGGGAGGGCCCGTTCAAGGTTGTTCATGTTTCCAGGCCCGGCTCCGCGCGCTTGGAGACCCAGGAGGGGGTGCCCATCCCAAATGCGTGGAACATTCATCACCTCTGAAGATTCTACCCGTGAAGCGAGGCCCAGCGCATGTGGGAAAGGTCTGGAGCCTATGAAGAAGGCCAATGCCTGTGAAGCTTGTCGCTTTGAGGAAAGGTCGATGCCTGTGAAGAAGGCCAATGCCTATGAAGCTCGACCCCCCCCCCTCAAGAAAAGGCCCGGTGCATGTGAAGAAGGACAATGCCTATGAAGCTCGCCGCCCGTGACACTCTCATGTAATAATGAGTGGGGCTGTACACGCCCCAGAGTCTCTGGAGTGCCGCACTGGGCCTCGGGGGCTCCCGCCCACGCCCAGTGGCAGCACTTAGCTCCGCGCTGGTGAGAAGACGTCGAAGACTAGATTAGGTGCCGGACGCGGCTTTTTCATTTGCTTTCTGCAGTTGGCTTGTTCGTCCCCATTTGCAGTTTTATTGAGAGTTTCTTTTGGTGTCGTTGCCGTCCCCGACCTGTGACTCATTGTCTTTGTCGCCTACTTGACTCATTTTCTCTCTCGCAAGTCTCGCGAGGGCACTACACGGGTTCCCTCGCGAGTGTTTCCTGACCTAGTCTTGGGAGGCTTTCCTATCCAAGTCCACCACGACAATGCTCCTCCCGGTCCGTGCCCCACGGGCATCACGCACGAACACAGGACCTAAGTCGGTTGCACACGCGATCGAGACTGGAAGTTACCTCTCCAGGCTAATTCTTGCAGGCCACGAAGCACGCAGCGAGGCCTCAGCCTCGAGAAGCGAAGACTGCGTCAAGTCCCCCCGAGCTAAGTAAATTGTTACACACAAGCTCGCAGCACCAAAACACAGCACTGGAATAATGAAAATAGCATAGTAATAAACAACAACAGTCCAGCACGCCCCTGTGGGGCCCTACACTACTCTCTCTTTGCGCAGGGAAGGAAGAAGAACAAAATAGACATGTCTTGCTCGGCTCCGACTAGTGGCGAGGACTCGCACTGCCTCCGAAGCTCAGTCACACCCCTCCTCACGCTTCATTGAGGCGTGACGGCGGGCTGACCCACTACCTTCCTCAAGGCAAGCGCGACGGCGCAAAGGCTGGTCGCGGCCACCGCTGGAGGAGCTATCATCTGAAGGGGAGCCACCATGGCTTGGCGAGCTGCGAACGCCGCCGGCCACGTGCCTGCCTTCATCTCCATCTTGACCATCGTCAAGGCTGGGCGCTCGGCCGCCGTCATCATCTTCGGGACAACACCCGACGCGACGTCCGTCTTTGCCAAACACCCTCACGTAGAGGGTGGCGTCGCCGTCAAACTTGAAATGCAGGGTGCACCGCCGGCTCAGGCCACACGCGTAGGCAAACGTTTGCCAGCCGCGGGTCAGGGCCACGTTCCCGGCAATGGAGATCTCCAGCAAAGCCCAGGAGGCCCTGCTGCAGCAACCGTCCGCCTGAAGCCAAAGGCCGCCAGGAGCGCCGGCTGGGAGTTCACCAGCAAAAAAGCGAGGAAGCTGGAGCCAGCCGCCGGTTGGGTCCACTGACCACACGACGAACTCCGGTAGCACCTCTGTCGAGTGGAAGCGCGGCCTGGGAGGCTGCGCGGCCCCAAAACGCCTTCCCTCACCCACTAGGCGCGCATCACCGCGCGGGAGATCGCAACCGCGACCACGGGGAGCCGCAGCGGGGGACGCAGGATGCTTGCGGGGATGACCTCGGCCACGCTTGGCCGAAGGAGAGTCAGGCCCTTCTCGGCGGGCCTTCCCCTTCTTTGCGGCCGAAAACCTCTTCGTGGGCACCATGGGACGCGACGAGCCAATGGAGGAGGAGCCAAGAAGAAGAGGCGAAGCAAGGAGAGATGGACTGGAAGGGCTCACGCCGTTCCGCACTTATAGCCGGAGGAGGCCAACCGTCGGCCTCCACGATTGCAGGTAATCATGACTCATTTTGCATGCAGGGACTTGTCATGTCGAGCAGTTGCCAAGGCGTCATGGGGAAGCGGAGACGCCCACGTCCAATCAACCGCCACGCGGCGCCCAAGGCCGCAGGCTGTTGGGGCCCGTGGCGCTTCGCACTTGCCCCTTGGTTTCTCCGCTAAGCCAAGTCCGATCGCGCCTTGGTCCCGGGGGCTACTGTCGGTGTTCTGGGAACAGGTGTCCCCAGACTTGCCTGCCTACGGCTTGCGGCGTGGCCTGGGCAGTGGCCCAGTGCGGCCCATCTTCATCAACTCAATCTCAAGACCCTCGCGCGGGGCCAAGCCTCGCGGGGCGGACGACAGGAAGCTTCCTCAGGAATGGCCTCACCAGGCAGGCTCGCAAGGAGGTGGAGAGATCAAGGCAGGGTACCTCGTGAGGTGCTCATGACGCAAGCCATGACGATCGAGAGCAGGCAGGCACCAGGCGGGCGCCGTCCTGTGCAGTGTCCTTGTTTCCTCTTTGGTGCAAAGGGAGCAAGCACAGACCAAGGCATCAGGCAAAGGTTGCCATTCTGGTGCAACAAGACCAAGACTAGCAGAGCGGCAGGATGGAGGTCATCATGGATCCCAAAACGGCGTCATCGTTAGGGCCTTTGGCAGTCGAAGACCAACTTTAGTCAGGACAAGTGTACTAGATGTTCCCCTTCAAAATGGCCGTTGTTGGCGCCCTTCCCGCTCAATATATGGGAAGAGGACCATGGCCTCTTGATACGTCTCCAACGTATCTATAATTTTGGATTGCTCCATGTTACTTTATCTACTGTTTTAGGCAATATTGGGCTTTATTATCCACTTTTATATTATTTTTGGGACTAACCTATTAACCGGAGGCCCAGCCCAGATTTGATGTTTTATGCCTATTTCAGTGTTTTGAGGAAAAGGAATATCAGACGAAGTCAAAACGGAACGAAATCAACTGGAGAAGTTATTTTTGGAAGGAAACCCACCTGATGGACTTGGACCCCACGTCAGAAGATATGGGAGGTGCTCACGAGGGTGGGGGCGCACCCTCCCCCTGGGCACGCCCCCCTGCCTCGTGGGCCCCCCGTAGCTCCACCGACGTTCTCCCTGCACCCATATATACCTACGTACCCTAAAATTTCCAGAAGAGAAGGTAGATCGGGAGTTCCGCCGCCGCAAGCCTCTGTACCCACCAAAAACCAATCGGGACCCCGTTCCAGCACCACGTCGGAGGGGGATCCCATCACCGGAGGCCATCTTCATCATCCCGGCGCTATCCATGACGAGGAGGGAGTAGTTAACCCTCGAGGCTGAGGGTATGTACCAGTAGCTATGTGTTTGATCTCTCTCTCTCTCTCATGTTCTCTCTCATGTTCTTCTATGGCACGATCTTGATGTATCCCGAGATTTGCTATTGTAGTTGGATCTTATGATGTTTCTCCCCCTCTACTCTCTTGTGATGAATTGAGTTTCCCCTTTGAAGTTATCTTATTGGATTGAGTCTTTTATGAACACTTGATGTATGTCTTGCGTGGGATAACCATGGTGACAATGGGTTATTCTATTGATCCACTTGATGTATGTTTTGGTGATCAACTTGCGGGTTTCGTGACACTTGGGAACCTATGCATAGGGGTTGGCACACGTTCTTGACTCTCGGGTAGTAGCTTTGGGGCACTCTTTGAAGTACTTTTATGTTGGTTGGATGAATCTGAGATTGTATGATGCATATTGTATAATCATGCCCACGGATACTTGAGGTGACAATGGAGTATCTAGGTGACATTAGGGTTTTGGTTGATTTGTATCTTAAGGTGTTATTCTAGTACGAACTCTTTTATAGATCGATCCGAAAGAATAGCTTTGTGGTGATTTCATACCCGACCATAATCTCAACGTTTGTTCTCCGCTATTAGTGGCTTTGGAGTGACTCTTTGTTGCATGTTGAGGGCTTGTCATATGTTCTATCTATGTTATTATTGTTGAGAGAACTTGCACTAGTGAAAGTATGAACCCTAGGCCTTGTTTCCTACCATTGCAATACCGTTTACGCTCACTTTTACCGCTCGCTACCTTGCTGTTTTTATTATTTCAGATTACAAAAACCTATATCTACTATCTATTTTGCACTTGTATCTTCATCTCTTCGCTGAACTAGTGCACCTATACAATTTACCATTGTATTGGGTGTGTTGGGGACACAATAGACTTTTTGTTATTTGGTTGCAGGGTTGTTTGAGAGAGACCATCTTCATCCTACGCCTCCTACGGATTGATAAACCTTAGGTCATCCCCTTGAGGGAAATTTGCTACTGTCCTACAAACCTGTGCACTTGCAGGCCCAACAACGTCTACAAGAGGAAGGTTGTGTAGTAGACATCAAGCTCTTTTCTGGCACCGTTGCCAGGGAGGCTAGGTAAGTGAAGGTATATCTTTAGATCTTGCCATCGAATCTTTTTGTTTCTTGTTTTAGCACTAGTTAGTTTATAAAAGAAAATTACAAAAAAAAATGGAATTGAGTTTGTCTCATACGCTTCACCTTTTTAATATCTTTCGTGAGTATGATGGAAAGGATAATTGTGCTCAAGTACTAGAAGAAGAAATCTATAGAATGTTTGGTACTAAATCTTTGAATGATGAGCATGATTGCAATGTTGTTAGTATGAATTCCTTGAATATCCATGATGCTAATGATATGCAAAGCCACAAGCTTGGGAAGCTATGTTGATGAATATGATATATTTTGTCCCCCAAGCTTTGATGAGCAAATTTACTATGATGAAAGCATGCCTCCTACCTATGATGATTATTGTGATGATACGTATGCTATAAAGAAGAAATTTGCTTATTTGGAGAGTAGTAAATTTTCTATGCTTGTAGATCATGAAAAGAATGCTTTAGGTGCTGGTTATATTGTTGAATTCATTCATGATGCTACTGAAAATTATTATGAGAGAGGAACATATGCTTGTAGGAATTGCAATAATGTCAAGTTTCCTCTCTATGTGCTTAAATTCTTGAAGCTATGCTTGTTGTGCCATCCTATGCTAGTTGATTATTGTTCCCATAAGTTGTTTGCTCACAAAATCCCTATGCATAGGAAGTGGGTTAGACTTAAATGTGCTAGTCATGATGCTCCCGTTATGTTTCAATTCTTATCTTTTTATGTGAGCATCATTGTCATCATCATGCCTAGCTAAAAGGCATTAAAGAAAAGCGCTTGTTGGGAGACAACCCAATATTTATCCTTACTGTTTTTGTGTGTCCACATGATTATGCTACTGTAGTAATCATGTTTTATAGCTTTTGTTTCAATAAAGTGCCAAGTAGAACCTTTGGGAAGACTTGGGTGAAGTTTATATGATCTTGCTGTGAAAAACAGAAACTTTTGCGCTCATGAGAATAGCTGCCATTTTTTACTGGATAGTGCTTTTAGGTTGATTCTTTTTGCAGATAATTAATAGACAAATTTCTCAAGTCCAGCAATTTATTTCATAATTTTTCGGGTTACATAAGTATACGTTTTATACAGATTACTACAGACTGTTCTGTTTTTGACAGATTCTGTTTTCTATGTGTTGTTTGCTTATTTTGATGAATCTATGGCTAGTATTAAGTGGTATGAACCATAGAGAAGTTAGAATACAGTAGATATTACAACAATATGAATTTATAATGAGTTCATTACAGTACCTAAGTGGTGGTTTTATTTTCTTATACTAATGGAGCTTACGAGTTTTGTTTTGAGTTTTGTGTGGTTGAAGTTTTCAAGTTTTGGGTAAAGATTCGATGGACTATGGAATAAGGAGTAGAAAGAGCCTAAGCTTGGGGATTCCCAAGGCACCCCAAGTTAATATTCAAGGACAACCAAGAGCCTAAGCTTGGGGATGCCCCGGAAGGCATCCCCTCTTTCGTCTTCGTTCATCGGTAACTTTACTTGGAGCTATATTTTTATTCACCACATGATATGTGTTTTGCTTGGAGCGTCATTTTATTTTGTTAGTTTTTGCTTGATGTTATTTAGATTAATGTTTTGCATCTTTAGTTTCAATAAAAAAGCCAAGGATAGCCTTTGCCATGCTTATTTTGCTAGTTTGCATGTTGCTGTTTGAAAACAGAAAGTTTACCGCTGTTGCAAAAATTCCCTAGAAAAGTTAGAGCATGGTCTAACGTTGAATATTTTTGCATATTGAGCTCTGATAAATTTATTACAGTGGGAATTTTAGTTCATAATTGTTGGAGTCAGGGAAGTATTGATACTCTTGCATTCTTTACAGACTATACTGTTTTGACAGATTGCTGTTATGGTTGCATTGTTTGCATGTGTTTGCTTGTTTAATGATTCTATTTGATGATAGGAGTGTTAAATATGCAGAGGCACTTAGTATGCAATGTTGAATAATAATTTTAGTGATTTGTTACAGTAGAATATGATAAGGTTTTGCATTGGTTTATACTAACCTATCTCACGAGTTCTTGTTGAGTTTGTTGTGAATGAAGCTTTTGATAAGAAGAGAAACCATGATATGAGAGGAATTAAGGAGACACAAAAGTTCAAGCTTGGGGATGCCCAAGGCACCCCAAGGTAATATTTGAAGAAGTCTCAAGCATCTAAGCTTGGGGATGCCCAGGTAGGCATCCCACCTTTCTTCTTCAACAACTATCGGTTAGTATTGGTTGAGCCTAAGTTTTTGCTTCTTCACATGAGTTGTGCTATCCTTGCATTATCATTTTATTTTGTTTTGCTTGCTGCTTGAATACAATACCAAGATCTGAAATTCTTTATTGAGAGAGAGCCATACATGAATTGGAATTTGTTAGAATACTCTACGTGCTTCGCTTATATCATTTGAGCTTGATAGTTTTGCTCATAGTGCTTCACTTATATCTTTTGAGCGTGATAATTTTTGCTCTTGTACTTCACTTAGATCTTTTAGAGCACGGTGGTGGATTTGTTTTAAAGAAACTATTTGAACTCTCATGCTTCACTGTTATTATTTTGAGAGTCATTAATAGCAAGGTAGTTTGCTTAATATTAATATACTTGGTATTCAAGATATGTGAAACTTTCTTTTGAGTGAATTGAATACTAAGATAAGTTTGATGCTTGATAATTGTTTTGATATATGGAGGTGATAATATCAAAGTCGTGCTAGTTGGGTGATTATGAATTTGAGAAATGCTTGTGTTGAAGTTTGCAAGTCCCGTAGCATGCACGTATGGTTAAAGTTGTGTAACAAATTTGAAACATGAAAGTGTACCTGGCTTGTGCATCCTTATGAGTGGCGGTCGGGGACGAGTGATGGTCTTTTCCTACCAATCTATCCCCCTAGGAGCATGCGCGTAGTACTTGATTTTTGATGACTTCTAAATTTTTGCAATAAGTATATGAGTTCTTTTGACTAATGTTGAGTCCATGGATTATACGCACTCTCACCTTTCCGCCATTGCTAGCCTCTTCGGTACCGTGCATTGCCCTTTCTCACCTCGAGAGTCAGTGCAAACTTCGCCGGTGCATCCAAACCCCGTGATATGATACGCTCTGTCACACATAAACCTCCTTATATCTTCCTCAAAATAGCCACCATACCTACCTATTATGGCATTTCCATAGCCATTCCGAGATATATTGACATGCAACTTCCACCATCATCATCATGAAATGCATTACTTTTGTCATATTGCCATTGCATGATCTTGTAGTTGACATCGTATTTGTGGCAAAGCCACCATGCATTATTTTTATACATGTCACTCTTGATTCATTGCACCATCCCGGTACACCGCCTGAGGCATTCATATAGAGTCATATCTTGTTCTAAGTTTCGAGTTGTAATCCTTGTGTTGTAATCAATAGAAGTGTGATGATCATCAGTATTAGAGCATTGCCCAAACAAAAAAAAGAAAGGCCAAAAAAAAGGGCCCAAAAAAAAGAGAAAGGCCAAAAATAAAAAAAGAAAGGCCCAAAAAAAGAAAATAAATATATATATAAAAGGGCAATTCTACTATCTCTTTTTCCACACTTGTGCTTCAAAGTAGCACCTTGTTTTTCATGTAGAGAGTCTCATGTGTTATCACTTTTTTATACTAGTGGGAATTTTTCATTATAGAACTTGGCTTGTATATTCCTACGATGGGCTTCCTCAAATGCCCTAGGTCTTCGTGAGCAAACAAGTTGGATGCACACCCACTAGTTCTCTTTTGTTGAGCATTCATAGCTCTAGTGCATCCGTTGCATGGCAATCCCTACTCCTCATGTTGACATCAATTGATGGGCATCTCCATAGCCCATTGATTAGCCTCGTCAACATGAGACTTTCTCCTTTTTTGTTTTATCCACACAATCCCATTCATCATATTCTATTCCACCCATAGTGCTATATCCATGGCTCACGCTCATGTATTGCGTGAAGGTTGAAAAAGTTTGAGATTATTTAAGTATGAAACAATTGCTTGGCTTGTCATCGGGGGTATAGAAGTTGGGAACATCTTTGTGTGACAAAAATGAAGCATAGCCTAACTATATGATTTTGTAGGGATGAACTTTCTTTTGCCATGTTATTTTGAGAAGACATGATTGCTTTGATTAGTATGCTTCAAGTAATATTATTTTTGTGTCAATATGAACTTTTGTCTTGAATCTTTCGGATCTGAATATTCATATCACAATTAAGAAGATTTACATTGAAATTATGCCAAAGTATCACTCAGCATCAAAAATTCTTTTTTATCATTTACCTACTTGAGGACGAGTAGGAATTAAGCTTGGGGATGCTTGATACGTCTCCAACGTATCTATAATTTTTGATTGCTCCATGCTACTTTATCTACTGTTTTAGGCAATATTGGGCTTTATTATCCACTTTTATATTATTTTTGGGACTAACCTATTAACCGGAGGCCCAGCCCAGATTTGCTATTTTATGCCTATTTCAGTGTTTCGAGGAAAAGGAATATCAGACGGAGTCAAAACGGAACAAAATCAACTCGAAAAGTTATTTTTGGAAGGAAACCCACCTGATGGACTTGGACCCCACGTCAGAAGATATGGGAGGTGCTCACAAGGGTGGGGGTGCGTCCTCCCCCCTAGGTGCGCCCCCTGCCTCGTTGGGCCCCCATAGCTCCACCAATGTTCTCCCTGCACCCATATATACCTACGTACCCTAAAACTTCCAGAAGAGAAGATAGATCGGGAGTTCCGCTGCCGCAAGCCTCTGTAGCCACCAAAAACCAATCGGGACCCCGTTCCGGCACCCTGCCGGAGGGGGATCCCATCACCGGAGGCCATCTTCATCATCCCGGCGCTATCCATGATGAGGAGGGAGTAGTTCACCCTCGGCGCTGAGGGTATGTACCAGTAGCTATGTGTTTGATCTCTCTCTCTCGTGTTCTCTCTTGTGTTCTTCTATGGCACGATCTTGATGTATCCCGAGCTTTGCTATTGTAGTTGGATCTTATGATGTTTCTCCCCCTCTACTCTCTTGTGATGAATTGAGTTTCCCCTTTGAAGTTATCTTATCAGATTGAGTCTTTTATGAACACTTGATGTATGTCTTGCATGGGATAACCGTGGTGACAATGGGTTATTCTATTGATCCACTTGATGTATGTTTTGGTGATCAACTTGCGGGTTTCGTGACACTTGGGAACCTATGCATAGGGGTTGGCACACGTTCTTGACTCTCTGGTAGTAGCTTTGGGGCACCCTTTGAACTACTTTTATGTTGGTTGGATGAATCTGAGATTGTGTGATGCATATCGTATAATCATGCCCACAGATACTTGAGGTGACAATGGAGTATCTAGGTGACATTAGGGTTTTGGTTGATTTGTATCTTAAGGTGTTATTCTAGTACGAACTCTTTTATAGATCGATCCGAAAGAATAGCTTTGTGGTGGTTTCGTACCCGACCATAATCTCTACATTTGTTCTCTGCTATTAGTGGCTTTGGAGTGACTCTTTGTGGCATGTTGAGGGATTGTCATATGTTCTATCTATGTTATTATTGTTGAGAGAACTTGCACTAGTGAAAGTATGAACCCTAGGCCTTGTTTCCTACCATTGCAATACCGTTTACACTCACTTTGACCGCTCGCTACCTTGCTGTTTTTATTATTTCAGATTACAAAAACCTATATCTACTATCTATTTTGCACTTGTATCTTCATCTCTTCGCCGAACTAGTGCACCTATACAATTTACCATTGTATTGGGTGTGTTGGGGACACAAGAGACTTTTTGTTATTTGGTTGCAGGGTTGTTTGAGAGAGACCATCTTCATCCTACGCCTCCTACGGATTGATAAACCTTAGGTCATCCACTTGAGGGAAATTTGCTACTGTCCTACAAACATGTGCACTTGCAGGCCCAACAACGTCTACAAGAAGAAGGTTGGGTAGTAGACATCACCTCTATATATAGGACTAGCCACCACAGTAGGAGGGGTTTGGATCCATTCCAAGTAGAACACCACACCACCACAAGAACTCCTCCCCTTGCGAGGCTGTTCTTCGCTTGTATTGTTCATCATCAGCCCCTGAGGCAATCAACACACCACACACTGGAGTAGGGTATTACACCACAATGGTGGCCTGAACCAGTATAAACTCCGTGTCTCTTGCATTGTTCATCTTGCTAGTCTATATTCCGAGTGAGGCATTGGGACGTGGGTTGGTAAAGGAGAGATCTTCGCACGCACCCTATAGTTCGAACCTCAAGGGTCTGCCGGAACCCGAAATCCGACAGCAGACTCCTCCTCTGAATCCATCTCCTTGCCAACAAACGCATGAGCCTTGCTGGATGAGCTCTTCTTGTGTGATGAAGACTTCAACGAAGACTTGGAAGAAGACTTTGAGTATTTCTTCTTCTTCTTGTCATCAGAATCATATTCCTTGCTCTTCTTCTTCTTCTTGGTCTCATTGTCCCACTGTGGACACTCAAAGATGTAGTGACCAGGTTTCTTGCACTTGTGGCATGTTCTCTTCTTGTGATCACGAGAGGAAGCTTCACCGTGTCTAGAGCTGGATCTTGAAGACTTTCTGAAGTCTTTCTTCTTAGTGAACTTCTGGAACTTCTTCACAAGCATAGCAAGCTCCTTTCCAATGTCTTCAGGATCCCCAAAACTGCAGTCAGATTCTTCTTCAGATGAGGAAACAACCTTTGCCTTCAAAGCGCGAGTTCGGCCATAGTTGGGACCATAGATATCTCTTTTCTCACATAGCTGGGACTCATGTGTGTTGAGCCTCTCAAGTATGTCAGACGGATCGAAAGTCTTGAAGTCAGGGTGTTCATGAATCATCAGGTCCAGGGTGTCAAATGAGCTATCAAGCAATCTCAGAAGCGTCTTGATGATTTCGTGCTTGGTGATCTCAGTGGTGCCGAGTGCGAGAAGCTCATTTGTGATATTAGCGAGGCAGTCAAATGTGATCTGGACATTCTCATTGTCATTTCTCTTGAAGCGGTTGAAGAGATTGTGAATACCACTAATCCTTGAATCTCTCTGGGTTGAGACGCCTTCTTTGACCTTGGAGAGCCAGTCCCAGCCTAGCTTCGCAGTTTCCAGAGCACTCACACGACCATACTGTCCTTTGGTCAGATGACCACGGATGATGTTCTTGGCAGTCGAGTCCAGTTGAATGAACCTCTTGACATCATCGGCGGTGACAACTTCACCGACCTTGGGAACGCCGTTCTTGACGACATACCAGAGGTCGACGTCAATGGCTTCAAGATGCATACACATCTATTCTTCCAGTAGGGGTAATCAGTGCCATCAAAGACAGGGCATGCTGCGAAGACTTTGATTATCCCTGCTGTCGACATAGCTAAAACTCCAGGTGGTTAAACCGAATCACACAGAACAAGGGAGCACCTTGCTTTGATACCAATTGAAAGTGCTAGTTATCGACTAGAGGGGGCACTACAAAAAAATACACTTCCGTGATGATACGTGTTTGTCACAGTAGGTCGCGTTTTTTGTCATGCATGTACATCCATGACGATTTTATGTCAGAATCAAGATAGTCATACATGTGCTGTCGTAGAAGTGTTCCATGACATTACCAAAATTATCATCACAGAAGTGTCCACTTCCATGACGATAAATCGCGCGTCATAGAAGTGCTTTCGTCAAGGGTGACCGACACGTGGCATCCACCGTAACGGAACGTCGTTAAGCTATCCGGTCCGGTTTTGGATCCGATAACCCGTTAACAGCCCCGACCAATGGGGATTTTCCACGTGTAAAATCATCATTGGTTGGAGGAAACACGTGTCGGCTCACCGTCGGGACAGATGTCATCCACTCATTGGACAGAAGGCGCCTATGATATGTCGACACGTGGCACGTCCCAACAGAGTCCCATTCCTGTGAAAAGGCCGGTCCGTTTGACTTGGTCAAAAGGTGGCGGGTCGGCCCATGGAAAGCCTGTTAACGGCTTGTTCGCATATAGCCCATTTACAGCCCGCTAACCCAGGGCCCGTTACGACCTATCCGAATTAGGCCCAGTAGCATCATCTGGGCCGTCCAATATGATTCCAGCCCATTTTAACTTCTGGCCCATGATGTCTTTTGGCCCATATGACGCCCTTTGTAACTCTTGGCCCATTAACGGCCCGTGCTGAAACTGTCCCGTAATGAGCAGTGTATCACTTTATACCCATTAACGGCCCGTGGTGAAACTAGCCCGTAATGAATAGTGTATCACTTTATACCCATAACGGCCTGTTATTCCGTTGGGACGTTTCCAGCCCATGTTATCTTTCGGCCTTCTCACGGCCCATTTATTCTTGGGCTCATTTCTGGCATTCGTTTACTTACGGCCCGTTACTGTCATTTTCTTCTTGTGGGCCAAATTCAGCACGTGGTTACAGTCGGCCCGTTTGTGGCCCGTTAATACATTGGGCCATTTTCATAGCGTCATCAAATACGGCCTATTGACGACGGCCCGTTATGGTCGGCCCATGAACGGACAATTCCAACTCTAGACCGTTTACGGCCATAATGCGATCTGTTATTGGCCCATGTTTGGCCGATCGATCATACGGCCCATATAAGGCCCATTGATGATACGACCCGTAGAAGGCCCAACGTGTCTACGGCCTGTAGAAGGCCCATTGTGTCTACGGCCCGTAGAAGGCCCATTGTTTATACGGCCCGTAGAAGGCCCATTGTTTCTACGGCCGGTAGGAGGCCCAGTGTCACTACGTAAATATGTAGCCCATGGTTATTGTGGCCTAGTTTTAAAAAATAGGTTATTGCGGCCACTAGAAAACCGCGGAAAAAGAACTGCACTGACTACAAGAAAATAAATAAACAAGACAACGAGGAAATAAATAAGCAAGCAACTTACGCTAGGCTATCACGGCTATTACACATTTTACATCCACTGGGCATCAAAGTTCGCCACCAGTGCAAATATAGGGAACAAAGCAACATATCATATACAATGGTTGTCAAAGTTGGTGACCAGCGCAAATAAACGCCGCAGCAAAACAAATCCAGAACTGAAACTACTTTAGAAGATCTCAAGAAACAATATCCTGGGTACCCATAATGCTGGCAAGATGCTTAGCAAGCTTATTAACTTTCTCTTGTTTGGCGCTTAAATCCTCCAGCGCTTGCTGTTGCACCAGGAAGTATGCATCTGAATTTTGCAGGGACTTCCTTAGTCCTTCAGCTTCCTGTCGCAGCACATCTGATCATTGTCTTTCAACTTGAACTTGAGACTCAAGAAGACGAACTGATTCAGGCAGCGAGTTCGAAGAGCTTGTGCCAGCAGTAGTGGCCAGTAACTCGAACACTACATCAAGACAGGACTTTTGGGTTCTCTCATTGTCCTCAAGATAGTTTTTTTCAGCTTTCTTGGGGACCAAGAGGGATGTCTCACTATCTTGAACCTTATCTGCATTACTTCCTTTACCATTGCATAACGGGGTACTGTTCTCCAATATTTTGTCCGCATTCTAAAAGAGAAACAAACAAACACATCACAGGTTTACCATGTTGTATATGAAACTCATTTTGGTAAATGAGTTCAGTAGTAAAGTGGACAGGATAACAGCATGAAACAAACATATATCTATGTACCATGGTCACTTTATGGTCTATATCATTCCAGTTTTTGTTGACAAATCAAGATAGAGACACAGTTCAAATAATATTTGTTCAACACAAAGCAGAATAGACAGAATATAAGTGTGGGAAACTATAGAGCAATAACAACACTTATAATGTGCATGACATGAGAACATAACTGTTTATTCAATTGAAACTAAAATCAACATAGAGCAGGTTACAATAGCAAACCAGTTAAAGAAACAGGTTTAAAACATATATGTTGCACAATTGGAGTTTCAATTCCATCCTTCAAATTTGAAAATAGTTGGTATGAGTAAATATAGTAATGCAAGAGCAAAGGAGTATGAACCATAGCTACAGAACCTGACCTGAGAACAAATCTTCTTCTCCTTTAAGCGTTGAGCTAGGATTTGGAGTGGTGGTTCTCGTGCTTTGGGCACTGCAATTCCCTTACTAACCTGCTCGTGTTTGGGTGCTCTGTGGTGGAGATGGTGCTATGTCAACTGGAACTGGGTTACTATCTGTCACGGTTGGGGTTAGAAGGGGTGTAGCTGGTTCTCTGTCCAACTGGGTAGGGGTACAATCTGCGAGAGTTTGGGTTATGTGTGGTGAATCTGGTCCTTGGGCAAGTACAACCGTGGTTCTATCTGCATCAACTGGTAGCACTATCTTTTCTGAAGATCGTGTTGTTACTCCCTTAGATATTGCCATCACCCTCTCCAATTCAAATGGCTGATAAACAAGAAAAGTAATTTAAAGTACAAACATTGTATGATAGACAGGTGCAATGGATAGTGGGGAATAAAACAGGGCATAAAATAATTCACATTTATGTTGTCTAACCAAACAGGATAGCATGACACAATTTCACATATATGATGGCTAACTAAACAGGATAGCATGACACAATTTCACATTATGATGGCTAACTAAAAAAGATGGAAAGACATAGTTCAAAATATGATGACTATGAAACAAGATGACATGATATAACTATATAATGTGTTTATTAAATAGGTTGGCATGCCATAATTCACATACATTCACGGATAGAATGCCATAATTCAAAATATGATGACTATAAACACTAAACAGAATGAGATGATATAACTATATGATGTCTTTATTAAATCGGTTGTCATGCCATAATTCAGATAGATGATGTGTATGTACTATGTAAACATGATGGCATGATATAATTCAAATATATGATATATATAGTAAGCAAGTAAGCATATGGCAATCCATATATGATGTAAAAACTAAGCAATGCAAGACAATCATGCATGACATGGGTAATATAACCCTGCCAAGTTTGAGCATAGACCTCAGGGGGGAAATAGGATTGGTCATCAGTCTCTGAATCCTCCTCTGAGGAGCTCTCTGTAACCAGCAAGATGTCTGCTTCAGCAGGTAGCATTTTCTGCTCTGAATACCTTGGTTTCACTCTAGATACTTCCATTACTGCTTCAAATGGCTGATGCATAGGAAGAGTAGTTGAATATACAAACGTTGTCGACAAATGGAACACGTAATACAAAAAATGATAGCGTGATATAATTCACATACATGATGATTGGCTAAACAGCATGGCATTGCATAATTCACATATATAATGCCTTTGCAACAAGATAGCATTGCATAATTCACATATATAATGTCTTGCAACAAGATGGCAATGCATAATTCACATATATGGTTATTAGACACTGAACATGTGGCATTCACACAAAGCATGTCTAAACTAATCAAATGACATAGCAATGCAAGACACCATACGCATGATATGAGCAACATAACCCTGCCAAGTTAGAGCATACACCTCGGGGGGGGGGGGAATAGGACTAATCATCTGTCTGTGAATCCTCCTCTGAGGAGCTATCCGTAACCAGCGAGATATGCACTTCGTCAGATAGCATAGTCTGCTCTGACGACCTTGTTTTCACTTCAGAATTTTCCATCACCGTGTCAAATGGCTGATGCACACAAAGAGCAGTTGAATGTACTAACATTGTTGACAAATGTAATACGTAGCGAAAAAAAGGATGGCCTGATATAATTTACATATAAGATGACTGGCTAAGTAGGATGGCATTGCAAAATTCACATATATGATGTCTGGCTAAACAAGTTGGCGTTGCATAATTCACATAAACGATGAATAAACTAAATAGATGGCATTCGCACAAAGGATGTCTATACTGATTAGATGACATATTTGATGTATAAAGTAAGCAATGCAAGGCACCATATGCATGATATAACCAACATCAGCATGCCAAGTTAGAGAGAAGACCTCAGGGGGTAAATAGGAGTGGTCCCTTCTGAATCCCCCTCAGAACAGATATCTTCCTCTCGATTACAATCCGAAATGGGTGGAGGGGGGCTGCCTTTGCGCCTACCATGGAGCGACGTCTGCATGAAATTTTATTGCCACGCAAGGCTCGTCTCTTTTGCTCTACATGTTTAGTTCCATTGTTAACAACAATTGTCATGTATAGGAATAAAACATAGTGAGATTATGTAAGGAGTGCATGCAGAAATCTAGAGTGATGGTAGCAACCTGTGGATAGACCCAAAACCAATAGTAGTAGGCAGATAATGGCTTCAGTTAAAAAATACAGATAATGGCTTCTTTACTGTTTGTTTCCCACCCAACATGAAACTCATAGTAGACACCGGAGATTAACCAGATAGTAGATAGATACTATTGATTACGGCCCCGATATGTACCCCACAACCATTTAAAAACTCAAGTTTGACCATTAGTTTGGAGCTGACTCAGAGTCTAATCGGGTGAACAAGACGATAAAGTAGCATGTAATATTAAGCGATGCATAATGTAAGCAGACACGAAAGAGTGCGACCTCTCTTGCGGACACGTGTAGTCCTCGAGGTCATCTGCTCGGTTGATGATGGTAATGCAGTTTTCATGGCTGCCGTCAGTGGGGAAGAAGATCTGAGGCGGCGAAAGACAGTCTAGAGGCCGGATCCCTACTGTGTTGGACCCTTTTGTCGTTGGAGCAGCTGAGCTGGGGTGGACGGCGGTGCAGCAGGAGCGGGACAAACCACGCAAGGTTTTCTTTGACAACTATCTGTAAGAGAAGTAATTCTGTAAGGGTTCATTTGAATTGGAGGATTCCAACAATGCAGGGATAGGAAATAGACAGGAATAGGATAGGAATGCACGTGCAAAACACAGAATTTAAAAACACAAGATTTCTGCCAATCTGGGTGTTTGATTCACAAGAATTGGAAGATCACAGGATGCAAAGAAGCATGGTGAGATTGAGTCAAACCACAAGAAAATGTAAAGTTATAATGCTATTATGCTACTATCTCTTAGTCTTGTGCTTCATGAATAGGAATTTGAAAAGGAGGACAAGTGAAAATTAAAATTCCTACGTTTTTTCTTTCAAGGAGACACTAAAGGAACAAATCCTACAGTTTTCCTTTGCTCCATTCCTTTGAACCAAATTCATGAATAGTAGTACCATAGGAAACTTTCCAATTCCTATGTTTTTCATTCGCTTTTCCTTTCAAGCACTGGCGATTCTTGTAAGCAGGCTTGAGAAAGGAAAAGCCTACACTAAAAAAATGTTTTTGTGCTACTTCTATTACTTTGGACCTAGACCACTGCCCTACTAGCTCAACTCCCAGGGCCATCGACAAATGCATAGCTCAAACGCGCAGAGATAAATAATGATGGCGTTCAAGAAAGTCCATCACGGATAGCTAAGTTGCCTGGTACCTCACTACTTGTCATATGGTAGGATAAAATAATCGTATTTCCCGTTACTACGTGTGCTCAGTGGACAATATATGTAACATGTGGAGTAAAAAGAGATGCAACAAGTGTACAACCTCTTTGGCGAAGCCATGTCGATCTCAGCGTGATTGGGTTGGCCGGTGAGGATGCTCCGGCTAACTTGGCTGTCGAAGGAGGGGAAGAAGATCTTAGGCGTCGAGAGATGGAGCCTGAGGTAATGCTCCACTGTGATGGAGGGTTTCGTCGTTGGAGCAGCTTCGCTGAGTTGTACAACGCCGAGGCTGAAGCAGGACAAGAGAGACAACATTAACCTGAGTGGAATTCTAATAGCATCTCCAATAGATGACGTAAAATACATAACCAAAAAGTGCTAGATGTAAAATACATCAGCCGCTCATCTCTGAACTTATCTGTCGAAACTGAATTTAACTGTCGAAACTGAACTTAACTGTCGAAACTTAATATTGCTGTCGAAACTAAATTTACTGTCAAAAATGAACACACTAGAGGTGAGGCTACACGTCAGTCGACTGACTTTTTCATCTCTGGACAGTCGATTTTGCAGCCCTTGGATACGAAATCAAGGGCCTGTAGTTCATCTTCAACCTCCACCCCCTGAGCCACCAGCCCCCATCGGCCAAATAGCCGCCCCCCGTCGCATGCGGCCGGCGGTGCGCCGCCCCGCCCGCCTCGAAAATACTCCCCACCGCCGGTCCACCGCTGCCCCGGCCATCCCTCTAGGGCCCCCCGTGCTGAGCTTTTTCTCCGGCGATGCCCACGCCACCGCCCCACCACCACCGGCGACCACCGCCCCCATCCTAAACCCTAAGATAGATAGTGGGGTACCTCTCCGGCAAGCCCCTGTCCCTGCTGCGGGTGGTTCTTCCTTAACTCCGGCGAGCCCCCCTCCCCCTGAAAATCGACTGACCCAAAAGTCAATTCAGTCGACTGAAGTGTAGCTAAATCAGAGCAGCATCGCAAGCAAGAGCAAGAGCGAGAGCACCAGCGCGAGCAATAGCAATAGAAAGAGAAGACAAGGCAGGGGACCGGGAGCAAGAGCAGACAAGGCAGGGGACCGAGAGCAAGAGCAAAGCAGCAGCGCGAGCGAGAGCTAAAGCAGCAGCAACTCCTACTGATGTGGACGTCGCCGCCGAGGGAGAGACACCGTGGAGGAAGTGGCCGGCGACGCTGCCGTGGATGGAGTCGCGCCGTGTCGGCTCAGGACCAACCTCCAGCAGCACCGTGAGATCGAATCAAGAAGAAAATGCGGCAATTAGTGTACAACCACTTTGATGGCGCCGATTAGGCCGCGGCTTCATCCGAGGAAACGGTGATGATGATGCTCTTCCGGTGATGCATGTGAAGACATTGGTGTGGGAATGGAGGTGGCACGAAAGATGAGGGGAACATCAAGGCAGCTCCTTGGAGGTGGAGGATGGGGTGGCTGAACCGGCAGGACGACCAGATCGACAATGGATCTTCATCCAGTATAGTGGATGATGGACGTTGAGGTGTTGCTGTGGATGACGTCGTCAGGGAAGAGGCTCCGGCTGGGTGTCGGACGGAGGAGGGAGTGGGTCTTTGCGGGTTTTCCCGGCCTCGGTGTACGAATGGGTGGGCGGATGGGATGGGAGTGGGGAACCATGGCTTAGGGACGCGCTTGTCCGAAATGTGGGGTAAGTTATGAAAGTACCCCCACCGATTTGAGGCAGTTCTTTTGGTTCAGGGGTATCAAGGACATTTCACGTGTCGGGATTTCACAGGAGGTGGGAGTTTTCGCGCGTGTTGTAATTCTGGAATAGCAAGGCGTGGGTTGAGATGGAGGGTCTTGTCGGAGCACAACGAGACAAAGATATATCTTAAATATTTTGGGCTAACAAGGCGCGGGTTGAAATTTCTGGACAAGCCTAACATGTACTGTACCAAATCAATTCGCACTACAAATGTCATTCAAAACTTTGAATTCATGTTATATTCAATTAAAATATTTCGCTATGTGTATAATGCATGCAACCTACTACTCAAATGAACGTTTTAGTGCATTCCAAACGTATATACTACTGCTTCAATATGAACTAAATTTGAATTCGTTTCTCTATTTGAATAAGATCTACAATAATGATTGTTGTGAAGTCAAAGCATTTGAATTCGTTTCTCTATTTTAATAAGATCTACAATCATCATTATTGTCAAGTTAAACCATCGTTTGTGTATTATCTTCACAGCACACCATATGATTAGTCTTGAGTTACATATGAACTATGTGTACTATATGAAGTTGAACTCAATTTTTTGAATCCACTTTATGTTGATTTCAAATCACATTACATTTCAAGCTATAGCTAGATCTTCATAATCTAAACCATGTCTCATATGTATAATGTGTTTATCACATTATGTATGGTGCCCCGCCCCCTGCGCCTACAAGTATTTAGATGTGAGTTGCAAACACCACACACTACCACAAATTCAAATAAAGTGTGAGAATGTTTGATATAGTATTGTTTAGATTGTTTGATATTTAGTTGTAAGCTGCAAACGCCACACATTATCACAAATTCAAATAAAATGTGAGATTGTTCGATGTATAGTATGGTTTAGATTGTTCGACATTTAGCTGTGAGTTGCAAACGCCATGCATTATCTCATTATGGTATAACATGTGCAAAACCACAGCACGCGTATCACCGCTATATTCATGCATGCATATGTTTAAAACACTATGATCTCCTATTCAAATATATGAATCCACTTTCATCTCAAATTATGATCTTTGTTAGTCTCTTACACCCACACAATCCTCTAACCTTTGTAGCTACCACTAACTTTCTCTCGTGCATGCACATGCCCTCCTCGCCCCCCCCCCCTCCCTCAGCATTCTAT
>NC_041383.1:50744497-50771368 GCF_002162155.2 Triticum dicoccoides
CGCACATTCATTTTTTCTTCTTTAGGTCGTTCTCCCAGAGTCTCCACAACTCCTTTCCGACACACACTGATCGATAAACCTCTCCAAGGATGTCTGCCTACAACATACACACGCACCTTCAATCTCCTCCTTTGTGTGTACTTGCCTCGTGTCTCTCATATGGTCCCACACACGTGTAAACTCTTGCCCCTCTTTTCATCGATCTCACAACCGCACACTCCTCCCCCTATCTAGCTAGTAGTAGATGGGCCTCTCGCACCACCTCCTAGCTCCATTCTCTCTGTCTATCCATCTCGCTGGGCCTTATTTGCCTCTAACAAATGGGCGTACACCGACCAAGCTCCCACTATACACATAGCTAGCTAGGTCCTTGTAACTCATTTTTCCCACGCGTCGATCGATCTACCTCATTAGTTATGTCTCTCCCTTCCTCCGACAAACAACAACAGATCTATCGATCTAGTTAGGTTTGCTTACCAAACACATGGTTCCCCTTCATCATCCATGGATGCATCCCGACAGATCTATCATGCACAGGCACACACAGAAACACATCCCCCTCTTATTGATAATATTGCAGTTCCACCCTCAGTTTGTCTAGTAGGCCTCTCCAACCATCTTCGAGAAGCAACTCCATCACCCATCCAGCACTCTACCCCTCTCCCTCCCTCTCTCTCTTCTCTCTCTCTCTCTCTCCCTCTGTCCCATCCTATTTATCATCCTTCAGTTATGTATGGATGTCGACCGATCTCCCTCAAGACATAGCTGGGTCTCTCCTTCTCAACACATATACGAGTCGTTCTACCTCTATAGTTAGGCCTCTGCCTACCCCTCCCCCACCCCCCCTGCTCCCACACACACCTATACATCGAGCGCTCTAGTCATGTCTCCCTGCCACACACAAACTTGACATGTGCCCTCTGACGTTCTGGTACATCAGTCGCCCTATATCTTTGACTTGCACGCACACACAATTTCGATGGCTCTCTTCATCGATCTCGCACCCACCCACTTGATCCTCTCTTTGACTCTATCGATATCTATGACCCCTCCCTCTATGACCCCTCCCTCTCTTCTCGTGGATCACCCGGCCCTCTATATATGATATGGATAGGCCTCCATTTCACACACATTGCATGCAAAAATTTGTTTGAGATGTCATTGACACATATTCCCACAAATACATTCACGAAATCACCCCCCCCCCCAAACAAAAAACACTCACGAACGCGGTTTGTATCTCACACACACACACGTAGGTGGGGGACGAGCACGAAGAGAAGAGGTGCATGCACGGTGCACGTACTCCCGTCTCTTTCCCAACCACACCCGCGCGGGTACACGGTGGAGCTCATTTCAATTCGAAAAGGCAGCCCACATGGTAATTTGGCACATGTACTGAGCATCGTCTACCACGTGTGAACAAACAAATTGAGACTTGACGTGTTATTTTAAAAAAAAGGAGGCAAACCATGTGGGGCCTACCTTAGAGGCAAGGCTCTATACACTAGAGTACTTTTGATGTGTCCCGTCAACTCGCAGAACGAGGAGAAGCTTGCTTAGTACGCCGTCTCCCCTGCCCACGGGCGCGGTGGCTCGCAGGATGAGGTGAAGCTTGCTTACTAGTAGTAGTAGTACTACTGTACGCCTTACGCCCGCTCCCTTGCCCAGGCGCGCGGTGGCTCGCAGGATGAGGAGAAAATTTTACTACTCCCTCCATTTACTCCTCGTCCCTACTACCTTGGTTAGAGAGATTATCATATTGTTTGGAATATATATGTCCTTTAGTAGATTTCAATATGAACTATACTAGTACATAGTCCAAACACTGATGTATATAGACGTATTTTAGAGTGTAGATTCACTCATTTTGCTCCGTATGTAGTCCATATTGAGGCCCTGTTTGGTTCATAAGTCCTAGGACTTTTTCTAGTCCCAACTAAAAAGTCCCTACTCCTTAAAAAGTCCCTCCCTGTTTGTTTTCAGGGACTAAAAAGTCCCTAGTTCCTCCCTAGAGGTTATTGAATGACCATGTTACCCCTAGTATACAGAAAAATAACAACCAAACAACACCATGGGGCGGCGGAGCAATGGGTGCAGGGAGGGGCATTGTTGAAAAAGTCCCAAAAAAGACTCTCCTTGAGAGTCTTCTTCATTAAGTCCCAAAAAGCAAGTTTTAGTCCCTAGTAGTCCCTCCTGTTTGGTTAAAAAGTCTCTAAGAGGGACCTTTTCTAGTCCCTACACTAAAAAGTTCCTGGAAACAAACACCCCCTGAAACGGACGTAATAGTACGCACTCTCCCTCGCCCCTCGACCCTCGCCCACGTGGTGGACGTGCAGCAATTCATTCGGTCTCATATAGCCAGAACTGATATATACTGCGGTACCATTATTGCTCGACTTCCCGAAGAGGCGAAGAGCCAATCGCAAGGTTAATGTTTTGTAGGTGCCAAGCGCAAGGTTATAGGAGAACGAGTAGTAGGTGTCGCGTCATTTATAAATAAAGTTTTTTTTCATTAGTGGCACGTATGCAATATGATAGGTTCATATCGAGAGAAAAAGAAACCGCTCCACTATATACATAGTCAGGACGGGCCAGCCTACACGGTTGCTTGCTGGGGTTGCTCTCTTCACACTCTGTCGCACAAAACGACTGTGGCCACATCTCTAACATCCTGGCGGATCACGTCCGCCGGGGGAAGGGGTGGATGCTTAGTGTAGATGCGGTCGCCGTCGCCGACGGCGAAAACCCACTGTCAGCACGTCCCGATCAGGGGTCCCCGCCATTCTCTCTCACAAAGCCGGTGAGGTTGCCTTCGTCCCTTGCTCACTGCCGCAATGTGGGCAGTTGTCGCCTCCCGCCGCCCTCCTCAAGGTTGAGCTATGTCCCGACATCTCTCAGGTACAACTCCCTTTACAGCCGGCTTGCACCACTGCTCCAGCTGCCCACATCACTCCATGTGGGTATTTCTCTACTTCTTTGCCCCGCACATACCTCTACTGGCTTCTACGTACTGTATTTGTGATGAGTTTATGTCTCCTCAACTAGTCCCAGTAATCTTATTCTAATCACGCTTCTTCAATTTCTTTGCCACAGGGATGCTCATCACGAATTTGGTGAAACTACACAAAATGATCCGATGGTCAAAAGGTTGCAAACTTCATTTCTTAGGAAGCTCGAACGTTGCGAACAAATTGAGTCCTGGTTAGGGTTTACGGTTCAAGGGCTAGGGACTGCATGGATCGTTTCTTTCTTTAGTTGCCTCTGTTCCAAAATAAGTGTCAACTTTAGTAGTAGTACAACTTTGTACTAAAGTTTGCATAAAGTTGAGACACTTATTTTGGAATGGAGGGAGTACATATTTGCTATGATCTGTCAATCATTGAGATGCAATAGCATGCATATTAGTCTCCTTTGTATTTGATGAAATGTTGCAACGGGCAACCTTGGACGCAAGATACATGTAACAGAAGCTGGAAGCTTCATAGCATTGTACAAATTTATCTCGTTGATAAATTACAGTACGTACTATACTAGTACTTCCTCCGTTCCTAAATATAAGTCTTTGTAGAGATTTCACCATGAACAACATACAGATGTATATAGATGCATGTTAAGTGTAGATTCATTCATTTTGTTCCGTATGTAGTCCACCTAGTGGAATCTTTACAAAGACTTATATTTAGGAACCGAGGTAGTACTATGTAAAGAGTTAGGTGTCACACGGTGTCCAGAAAATATGGTGATAGTGTGAGGTGGGCCATGTAATCACTGAGCCTGCGTGTTTTCACTGCTCTTGCACTCATCCGCTGTAAGAATGGAGAAAATTGTAATCTAGTAGTACCTCCTTTCGCTGAAAGCGTGGGACATCCAGCAGTCCTACCACATCAGTAATAATGACCAATGAGCCGTCAAATCACATAGTCCCAGCAGTAAGTTGGACGGATGAAGCAACCATCACTCTTGAATCCGCTTCTCACTTCAACGCAGGTGCCAGTGAGAGGTCACGTCCGCTCTGCTTGGGCATGAATGCGGCACCGATTCTTTGGAGCGGCGCTGACCGTTTCGGGTGGGAAGCGTGCATGGGCGATGGAGGGGCTTTGGGTGGGCCAGGCTGGTCAGGAGCGGGCGTGGCAGCTGTCCGCCTGTCCCTACCGGACGCCCGGAAACGAGAGGATGCACCGACTCTTGCGGCTAAAATCGTACACTACACACCATCTCTCTGTAGGAGTAGGTCGATCTGTTGCTCTCTCTAAGACACACATGTTGTTAAACACACACGCACACACAGGTTCATAGAATAGGAAAATTGTGCGAGTGCGAATCCACAGGAAGTGAGATACAAATGGAGTACGTACAAGAAGAGAAGAGGTGACGAATATTCCATCAAACCTGGACTGAGGAGTAGTACTCCCTCCGTCTAGGTGTTAAGTCATCTTACAAAAATCAGATATTCCCAAAATGTTTAGGCATCGTGCATTAACTTCACATCTCAATCCCCTCCTAGCCTCGTTGCTAGCGAGCATTGTTACTTAGGGAGCGTTTGGATCCTTAGACTAGCCACAGTGGGAGTAACTTCGGCAGTAACATCGAGTCCAACTCAGCAAATTTGGTTATGTGGCAGTGAGTTAATGAGGAGAGAGGTAGTTATAGTAACTTAGCTAGTTACTGTAACATCACATGTCCCAATGCAATATGATTCTATAACCTAATAAATGAAGCTTTGCATGTTACCACACTTATGTTACTACCCACTATGAAGGTAGTAACATAGTCTAGGGATATGTGTATGTTACTAGTGTATGTTACTTACCATTGTGGCTAGTCTTAGCAAGAACATCTTATAGCATAGCCGGGCAAGGTTAGGCATTTGGAACTGTTAAAATATGTTAGATTTTGTGGGCCAGCTAGCTTGGGTGGGATATAAAAACCTTACTAGCTCAGGAGAGCCAGATCGGCTCGCTTTCGACGGCAAACTTCACGTAGTAGTAACATTACTAGTACTCCATCTGTCTAGGTGAGTAAGTCATCTTAGGTTGTGCACCATGACCAAGGAGGAGGGGAAAATGAGAGACATTAATGTTTATTTGCTAATTAATAGCATTGCATGCAATGAACTAACAATTGCATGTCGTGTTTGGTAGTAGTCTCAAGTCATTAAAAGCATGCACACCCCTCGTCTCTTATTGGTTGATATGTGAAGAAACAAGAAACGAGGTAGAAGTTAATGCACCGCGCCTAAGTGTTTTGGGATTATTTGGTTTTCGTAAGATGACTTACACACCTAGACGGAGGGAGTAGTCCAAGTTACTACTCACCACTAGGACCAGCCTAAGCAATGTAACCAAACGCTCCTTACTCTGCCTTGTTATCTCCCCCGGAAACACAATGCATGGAGCGCAACTACGCGTTGATCAGTCAAGAAATCAAAGTCGGCTTGCATGCGAGTTAATACGTGGCCCTGCATGGTAGCTAAAACGGCATCTCTTAGTTGTTTGGATTAATTGTTGCGTTTAGAGACAGAAATCAGGGCTTTGATTGGAGGAATGACCGGTCAAGTTTCTCCTTCTCCTCCAATCTGCTTGCACCTTGGTCCCGCTGCACCTTCTAACGTGACTTATTACACCTAGATGGAGGGAGTAGTACGAGATACGGTGGCACACTGACTTAGGTCGAATACAAGTGCCCAAAATTGTGTGCATGTTATAATAAGGATTCGCTTAAAATAGTATGTGAGCGAACAGAGGGATCAATTGGACAGTGTTCCCGAGCAGTAGCGAGATGTGTGAGGTAAGATACATCGCTGGTGCTTTTAATTTTTCTTATTAATTTGTTTGTTTCACCCTCTGACTGGTGGGACCCAACGTACTACATGGAGAGAGGTAAGGTGACTAAGGCTGCATTATTTCTGCACCACTGTGGATAATCTTACCACCAAAGCCACATGACACGATTATGATTTAAATCCCAATGACTCCCACACACAAATAATAAAAACACGGCATGCTTGTCACACGAATGCAGGAACATTAAAAGATTATTTTCCTCTCGTCGAGTAGGACGGGAGGGTTGTGTAGCTGGTTAGCCTATTCGCTCATCAAACTTGAGGTTTCGTGTTCGATAACTACTTAAGCATAATTCATGCCAGGAGGATTCTTTGACTGGTCAAAATGGATGGATACGGAGCTATACGATCTCGTAGTGACCATATAATCACCTCATCACATATAAGTTGCAGCCTCGGCGCTTGTTTTCTAGGGTTTGCACTCTTCACACTCTCTCTCCAGTATATATATACACGCTGGAGCCTCAGCGCTTGTAGTTGCTCTCTTCACACTCTCTCACCCTCTCCAGATCTAAACAAGACTTGTTGGCCTCTCTCTCAGCGCTTGTAGTTGCTCTCTTCACACTCTCTCACCCTCTCCAGATCTAAACAAGACTTGTTGGCCTCTCTCTCAGCGCTTGTAGTTGCTCTCTTCACACTCTCTCACCCTCCCCAGATCTAAACAAGACTTCATTGGCCTCTCTCTCTCTCTCAGTGCTTGTAGTTTCTCTCTTCACACTCTCTCGCCCTCTCCAGATCTAAACAAGACTTTGTTGGCCTATCTCTCTCCCCTCACTGCTGGTCAAAGAGCCGGCAGGATCCGTCCATCGGGAAGGGAAGGAGGCCTAACGCTGTCGCCGTCGGCGAGGGAGGGAATCCACTACCGGTGCGGATGTTCACTTTCACCCAGCGGCGATGCGGGAGGGCCTCCGACCCCTTCTTCTTCGCCGCCATACATAGTGTGGGCCGAACGGCCTCCGGTCGCCCACCGAACTACACCCCAAGAACCTTAAGGTATAATTTACTTATTTCACATGCATTGCTCTAGCTGCATGTGGGCTTTTTCCGTTTCTGCACTCGAATCTAGGTGTTGGATCAAACAGGAAAGTAGTGGGGAAAGTTGTATACCATGAATCTAGGACATGGTTCAAAGAGGAAAGAAATGGGGGAAAGTAGTGGGAAAAGTTGTATAGCATGAATCTAGGACGTGGTCCAAAGAGGAAAGGAAGGGGGAAAGTAGTATCACATGAATCTAAGATGTGGTTCAAAGAGGAAAGTAAAGGGGGAAAGTAGTGGGGAAAGTTGTATAGCATAAATCTAGGACGTAGTTCAAAGAGGAAAGGAAGGGGGAAAGTACTAGTACAGACTGGCTATCCAGCACCTACGTTGGTCGAAAAGGGAAAACAATGACAAACGCAGTATGCACATCTGTAAAGAACTGATCTTTTGTTTTGGAGGACAAGGCTGTAGAGTTTGAGCAGGACTAGATTTGCTACGCTCACATAGTGAAAGGTGTCTAAAGATAACAAAACTGGGACCAACACAAATATGCTCCTTGGTTGTTTGTTCTTTGTTGCAACAGACTATGCATCACCCCAGTACATCGGTAGATGCACATGGTGCTAGTGCGTCCATGCTACCTCTTGAGCACTGCGTTAGATTTCCCTGAAGAGGAGAGGATGATGCAGCAAAGTAGCGTAAGTATTTCCCTCAGTTTTTGAGAACCAAGGTATCAATCCAGTAGGAGACCACGCACAAGTCCCTCGTACCTACACAAAATAATAGCAACTCGAAACCAATGCTTAGGGGTTGTCAATCCCTTCACGGTCACTTACGAGAGTGAGATCTGATAGAGATAATATTTTTGGTATTTTTGATAGATAGATGCAAAGTAAAAAGTAAAGGAAAAGTAAAAACAAAGCAAGTAAATAAAGTGATATAGATTGATATGATGAGAATAGACCCGGGGGCCATAGGTTTCACTAGTGGCTTCTCTCAGGAGCATAAGTATTCTACGGTGGGTGAACAAATTACTGTTGAGCAATTGACAGAATTGAGCATAGTTATGAGTATATCTAGGCAATGATCATGTATATAGGCATCACGTCCAAAACAAGTAGATCGAAACGATTCTGCATCTACTACTATTACTCCACTCATCGACCGCTATCCAGCATGCATCTAGAGTATTAAGTAAAAACAGAGTAACGCCGTAAGCAAGATGACATGATGTAGAGGTATAAGTTCGTGCAATATGATAAAAAAAATCCATCTTGTTATCCTCGATGGCAACAATGCAAGACGTGCCTTGCTGCCCCTTTTGTCACTGGGTAAGGACACCGCAAGATTGAACCCAAAGCTAAGCACTTCTCCCATTGCAAGAACTACCAATCTAGTTGGCCAAACCAAAAGGATAATTCGAAGAGACTTGCAAAGATAACTCAATCATACATAAAAGAATTCAGAAAAGAATCAAATATTTTCCATAGATAATACTGGATCATAAACCCACAATTCATCGGTCTCAACAAACACACCGCAAAAAGAAGATTACATCGAATAGATCTCCACGAGAGAGGGGGAGAACATTGTATTGAGATCCAAAAAGAGAGAAGAAGCCATCTAGCTACTAGCTATGGACCCGAAGGTCTGAAGTAAACTACTCACACTTCATCGGAGGGGCTATGGTGATGATGTAGAAGCCCTCCATGGTGGATGCCCCCTCTGGCGGAGCTCCGAAACAGGCCCCAAGATGGGATCTCGTGGATACAGAAGGTTGCAGCGGTGGAATTAGGTTTTCGGCTCCTGTTCTGATCGTTCGGGGATACGTAGGTATATATAGGAGGAAGGGGTACGTCGGTGGAGCTCCGAGGGGCCCACGAGGTAGGGGGCGCGCCCTCCACCCTCGTGACCTCCTTGGGCACTGCTTGGAGTAGGGTCCAAGTCTCCTGGATCACGTTCGGTTGGAAAATCATGATCCCGAAGGTTTTATTCCGTTTGGACTCCGTTTGATATTCTGTTTCTTCGAAATACTGAAAAAGGCAAAAAAACAGCAATTCTGTGCTGAGCCTCCGGTTAATAGGTTAGTCCCAAAAGTAATATAAAAGTGGAAAATAAAGCCCAATATAGTCCAAAACAGTAGATAAAGTAGCATGGAGCAATCAAAAATTATAGATACGTTGGAGACGTATCAGTCCACTGTCCCGTGCAACTCTTTAGCTGTTGTTCATCTAAGGCCATGTTTGGTTAAAAACTCCCTAGTCCCTACCCGCTTGGTTCCAGGGACTAAACATGGACTATAGGTTATTAAATGACATGCTAAAAGACCATGTTACCCCTAGTAATGAACTAATAGAGACAAGGTGTGATGCGTGGTAGGGGCAACTGTTGGAAAAAGTCCCAAAAAGACTCTCCCTCGGGGTCTTCTTTCTTTAGTCCTAAATGCCCACTTTTAGTCCCTAAAAGTCCCTCCTGTTTGGTTTAGATGGGACTGACATAGAGTTTTTTTAGTCCCTGCACCAAAATGTCCCTGTAAACAAACACCCTCTAATAATGCCGCTGGAAAATTGATGCAATGCCACAGTTAAAAGCAAATTACATGTTTAACGAATTTTATCGTTAATATAATCTCTATGTTAATATTAATCAATGCCACCGTTTGAGAAATGCTATTGTCTTGCTTTCTTTCCCATTTAGATAAGGTAGATGCTTCTTTTTGTTGGCTTCTGTGTCATCCACCGTTATTGACCACTAGTTGTTTCCTTTGCACCTCTGTGTAAACAGGGTTATCTACTTCACCTCGTTGCCATTGTGACCTTTTGTTGCACTGCACAAAACACTTTTGTTTTAAGAGTGTTTTGTGCATTTCAACCAAAATGTCACACCGACAACATTGCTTGATTTCTTGATCTTAGTGGAACTGCACAAGAGGAGATCTTACTTCCTATCTGTGTTGGCAAATTTGGTTCAGATCTTCTTCTTGTGAGTTGTTTGACTTCCAGGTCATGAGAGGTCAGTATTAGCCTTCTTTCACATGATTCTGTAGTGTGCTTTCATATGTTGTGCTACTTGTACGGTAATGTTGCTTGATTTTAGTGAACTGCACAAATGTAGACAAGACTTCCAATCTGTATGTGCACCATAATATCCCATTGAGGTAAGATAAGGATATTTCACAACTGTTGGCCTGTATTTTGCCACTTCCATCAGAAAATTAATGGCATTGTTTAGTGTTATACTTGTGCTCCCTAATTGACGTGCCAAATCTTACATTGAAGGCGGAGCATGTCTGTTATTGAACCAAGTGATGAAGGGGAAGAACAAGCGGAAGAAAAACAAAAATCAACTCTCGGTGCTGTAATGAAGCACTGGAACTGTGATGACACAAGTAATGATATAGTTTTGCATCTTAATTTATTGCTATGGCTGGAACGAGCAATTGTTTTGCCACTGATTTGATGCCACTCTTAATTATGTAATACGTAATTATCTCTACTTGTGCACACAGGGATCTTCTTTGAAGATACCGTATATTTTAGTGGAACTGCACAAGAAAATGTTGGAAACATTAAACTAATCGAGGAGTATGTAGTCAGCATGGCCACCATAGTAGATAGCAACAGATGGTTCTAGAGAAGTGCTTCATCTGTATGCTCTACACAATAAGCCTCCTGACAAAGGTTAGTACTCGCCCACTGATTTCATCCATATGATTGAGCTTTGTCATCTCTATTGGTGTTGTGCTACTGTTTAGATACTGTCATGAAAAAGTGGTATTGTCCTTGAGAAGTGCTTCATCTGTGTTGTTTTAAATATTTCCTTTCCTTTTTTCGAGCAAATAGGGATGCTAGCATTTAGTTGTCCTCTTGTCTTTGCACAATAGGATCATCCTCCTCTGAAGAAGAATATGGAGTACGTGAAGTGACTAGTTCCGATTATTCCAGGATGAAGAAGCCATGTCTATCTTCTCATCAGAAGGAGCAGTTAAAGGATGGTTACATTACTCCCCACAAGACCAAACTAACTTCAGCTCAGAAGGACTGACAAATCTCCATTTTCTTACTGTGATGCGTGAGTACAATGTTGTTCTAGGATTCTTTCTGGTGAGTTCCATTTTTCTAAAAGTGTGCTCTACATGGACCATGTAGGTGCCTGTTCAAACTGTCAATTCATAGTACAGCTTGCTTTATACTAATCACTTTTTTTGTATTTGTGCAAACAGGGGTGCTCAGCTTGATTTCAATGGGAACTGCACAAAATGGTCATGAATACATCAAATCATTCATTTCCACCACAAGAAAGGAGGTGCCGATAAGTTCGAGGCGTTGCAACATATAAGGGCGAAATCATACAAGCTACGCGCGAATTTGGTTGATTTTGGTGGAATTGCACAAAAAGAACAGCTGGTTTATTTAGCACGAGGTGCCATGTCAATGTACGAACTGATGGCAAACCCTGCCCATTCCACAATCGTCGGCATTTGATATTTTGGAATGGGACAACCTTATCAAATTTTGCTCATTGATTTTAGCAAGAAGACATGCGTTTGATATTTTCGAATGGGACGCCCTTTGCTGTCAGCAGCATCGATCAATTTTTTCTTTATTCTTTAGTTGTGAAGTAAATATTGGCTCTGACATGTGAATCGCTGAGATGCATAATCATCGATTGTTTTGAATGTTCTCTATGAATTGCCAGGCCTGTGTGTTTCATTGCAATGTGCAGAAACGCTAAAAAGTTGCTCAAACTCTTTGTACTCCTTCTGTTCCTTTTTACTTCACACATTGTGAAAGTGCATACTTTTTTCTATAAGATTGGTCAAAGTAGAGATACTTTGACTACAGACAAAACTTGTATGCAGACTAGAAAGGACCGAAGGGAGTACATGTGAAACTGCTGCAAACGAGGTGATCACCCTGGTAATAATGCTAGTACGTATTGTTTTGCATGTTCATCCAATGCCAGTGATACAAGAATTCGAACTAATCAAAATAAATTCATTCATACACGGTCGGATTTCATATAACCATGCTGGATTTCATTACATTTCATACATTCTTCAACTAAAAAGGGGTGCGCTAGAGGTATAATTAATTAACCGAAGCTACCCACCTATGTCCGGCTGAGCCGAACAAAACCTTCAGTGACTTAAATGCAGGTGCAGTTGCGTAACTGACATGTGGCATGTTGGGCCCACGTGTCAGTCGGCCAACTGCACCAGCAGTTAAGTAGAAGCAGCGTCCTTCTCCAACACAGCTCTCCGACTCCACGTCGCCGCCAAGAAGCTAACCGGCTATCAATGGTCAACCCGCCTAGCTTGGCTTCAACCGGAGGGTAGCAGTGGTGGCCTTACTTGGACCCGAGCGGCGGCGACCTATCGTGTTCTACTCTTCCTTGTTTTCTATGTGGCTCGGCCTCGTTGGCAGCGGGGCGGGGCCTCGGTGGAGCCGGCGATGTCCTCTGTCTCTTTGCCGGTAGGCGGTGCCTCGGCATAGCGGTGGAAATCCTCCCTCTTGTTGCCGGCAGGGTGGGGCCTCGGCGTGAGCCGGCGATGTCCTCTGCCTCGTTGTTGGTGAGGTGGGGCCTCGGCGGAGCCGGCGGTGTCCTCTGCCTTGTTGTTGGCGCCGCGGGGCCTCGGCGAAGCAGGGCATCGTCGATGCCAGCGGAGCCGGGACTCGTCGAAGCCGGCATTGTCCTCTGCCTCGTCCTCAGTCTCGCCAAACAGCGCCTCGCCCGCTTCATCGCCCTCTTTGTAGGCGTCCGTAGCTTCCGCCACCCGCATGTGGTAACGCCAACGCTCGAGGCGGCCCTCGCAGGCGGAGTGGTACAAGTCGAGCAGCACCTCCTGCTCCGCCCGCTCCACGGCGATCTGCTCCTCCGCCTGTAGGTGCTCCTGGAGGACATGGTGGTTGTAGGCGGCGTTGGCCTGCACCTCCCAGAACTGCTCCTCATGCTTCTGGCTCGCCGTGTCCATATATTGGGCACGGGCCTCGCCGATGGTCATGGTGCAATGCACCGGCGAGGATGGCGCGAAGGAGGGGGTTGGTGCCGGATCGTCGACTACCATGTTCTCCATTGGGACGTCGCCATCCTCCAGCTGCCTCTCGGCCAGCCAGTCGGCAGCAATGGCTGTCATCTCCTTGTGGTTCGTTGTCCGCCTGTCCCGAAGAGCGCTGGAGCGCGAGGAAGCCATGGTGGGCAGTAGTGGTGTCAACAGGAGAAAGGGAGCGGACGTGGATGACTGCGGCTATGGTCGGCGCAACAGTTTATATAGCGAATGGTGGGCGGCGGAGGGATGGACGTGTGGCGCCGGAGTAGCCGACTCGGCAACTGTGTATCAATAATGTGGGCGGCAGATAGACGGACGGACGGCACTTGTGTCGTTTGAAGGCGGAGAAATCGCCTGCATCGGGAAGCGGGGCGGGCGGCGCTGACAGTTTCGGGCAGAAAGCGCGCGCGGGCGAGGAGACTTTACTTAGAGAGGATGACAGTGGGGACACACCAGGGCCATAGCCTCACGTACGCAAATGCCTCCTTATTATATAAAACTATATTTTTTTTGCTTCCTCCTGGTTTCCTGACATCACAGTCCCACACCATTGTCAACCTATGTAGTCAATAAACGAGAGAATTGCACAAGAAGCAGCCGATAGCTGGGACCAAGCAGCTCGAGCAGTATTTGTGTTTTTGAGGTGTGAGCACTGCAGAGTTTTTATTGAGCGATGTTTAGCCCACATATTAATTTTTCTCCTCTGAACAAGTTGCAGGTATTAACTGGGCGGGATGTGGCCCGTCTAGCCCAGGCCAGATATCCAGCCCAGATATTATTATTTTTAAGCTGAAAATGGCTAGCCCAGCTATACTTTTTTTAGGAATACCCCGGCAAGGTCAAGTTGTTATTCTCCGCCCCGCTGGGCTGCAAATCTTTCCTAGGAGGGATGCATTAGGCTTAAGAAGAAAATGGGCTTTAAGAAATAATAAATGGGATGTAATTATAAAAACTGGGCAGTAACTATAAAAAATGCACCAAACACGTAATACTTTATAAAATATTATTTTTGGATATTGAAAATTTTAATTTCATTAATTGTTGCGAGTGCAAGGTTTTGTTGGATTTTTACGTAATATAAATTTATATTGAAATTGTATTTAATCTGACTAGAAATTTCGGGATAAAAATATATCAGATCCCATCAAAACAAACTGTAAATGGGCTTTAGTAAAGTCTGTTAGAATTCAAAAAGGGGCTGCACATTCTTACAAATCTCAAATGGGCTATAAGTTCTCTGCCACACACTTGTGGCCTTACTAAGTTGACGCGTCCCCTCAAAAAAAGAGTTGACGCGTATGCAAGGCTTTGTCAACTTATAGTCAACACACGGTTCTAGCAGCAGTGGCCGTTGGATATCCATCCAACCGATGCTCTGCTTATTCTTCAATATCGGATATTCTAGCTTCACCCGCCCAAAAAATGATTCCTCCCCTGACATCTGGGGCGCACCGTTTCGGAAGCTGACCTATGGGCCTACTAAGTTGACGCGTACCAAGGGCTTTGTCAACTTAGTCAATATAAACGATTCTAGTTGCAGTGACCGTACGATGTCCATCCAACGGCTGTCATGCTTCTTCAACCTCTGGTCTTCTTGCTCCAGCCGCCCAAAGCAACGCCGGTCGTGCCGCCTGACCCTGCCTCCCATGGCCGGTTGTGCTTCCGTTGAGGCCTCACCACCCCCTACTACTCCCACCGCTAGCCAGGCCATCCCTCCACTCACCCACACCCCCTGTTATTCTGCGGCGACGGAAGCCTCACACCGCAGCCGAACCAGTGAACCCTCGTACTCCTCTCCGCGTGGGCATCGTCTTCCCCAGCTGTGTGTCATCCCCTTCCTAGGCCTCACCGTCATCCACCGCCGTGGTGCTCTCGGCGCGGCGTGGTCAACGTGGTCAAGGAACGACTTCCATTGGACGTGGACTATACGTGGAGAGGCTGACAGCTGGGTCCACGGCCGCAGCAAGGAAGTGCCTCCTTATTACGTGGAAAATAATGATTCCTCCACCTGACAGCAGGGACCCACCAGACAGGCCACTGTATTTCGCGAAAAAAAAGTTTCCCCCTGACTGCTGGGACCCACCAGCTACATCTTCACATGCAAGGAAGTGTGTCCAGGCAAAAAAAATGATTCGCCCCCCTGACAGCTAGGACCCACCAGCTACTCTTTGCACGCAAGGAAGTGCCTGACAGTCGGGACCCACCTGGTCGAAGCGTACGTAGCGTTGTCATTCTGGTCGCGAACGTGTACGTACATACTAGTCCATGTAGAGGCGCGCACGTGTGTAGTAGAGGCGCGCACGTGTCGTAGTAGAGGCGCGCATGTAGCATGTACACGTACATACAGCAGCCAGTGTGCAAGAAAGAAAATACGGCCACGTACGTACATACGGGCGGGGTCTCGAACGCCTACTCGCGCATACGTACAGCCAGGGCTCGTGTACATGGCTGGGTTGGAACGGAGAAACTGCGTGTCGTCGTGTTCATGGGGAGGCAACGGAATGAGTCGTGTTCATCGGCAGGCGACGGAATGCGTCGTGTTCAGCGGGAGCCAATGGAACGCGTGGGAGCCAACAGGCTTGGACGGAACAGCCGATGGAAACGAGGCCTGGCGTACCGCAGAATGGAGGAAATGGCCTTGTGTTCGACCGGCCACGTTTGAAACGGGATCCTGTTCATCGGGAGGGGTCTGGCGTACCGCAAAACGGAGGAAACGGACTTGTGTTGGACCTCCTACGGTCGAAATGGGGTCCTGTTGATCGGGAGGGGTGTGGCGTACCGCAAAACAGAGGAAACGAACTTGTGTTGGAGCGCTGCGGTCGAAACGGAGGTCCTGTTCATCGGGAGGGGTGTGGTGTACCGCAAAACGGGACTCCACGAGATACTGTTCATCTCCACCGTCGACCTCCTCCAGCCTCCATGGGCTACTGTTCATCCACTGTCGACCTCCTCCAGCCTCCACCTGCGACTGTTCATCCACGGGCTCCTGTTCATCCAGCCTCCACCGCGCGCTACTCCACCGGCTACTGTTCAACCAGCCCTCTCCACAGGCTCCTGTTCAACCACCTCTCCACGGGCTACTGTTCATCCACCCCCTCCACCGTCTACTGTTCATCTAGTCCTCCACGGGGTCGTCCTGTTCATCCAGCCCTCCACGGGGTCCTATTCATCCAGCCCCAACCGGCTCGATTGATCAGGGTCCTGTTCATCCAGAGGCAACACCACGGGGTCCTGTTCATCCACCCCCATCGCTCACTGTTCATCCAACCCCCCCCTCCCCCGCAACGCTCACTGTTCATCCAAACCCCCCAGCAAACGCTCACTATTCATCCAGAGGCAGCATCGATCGGCTTCAGTTAGCAGTAGTAGCGAAGGAATCACTCGGGTTCAGTAACGTAGCTAGTGCAAACGCTCGGGTTCAGTTAGAGCCCAACGCCTTGCTCGGGTTCAGTTACAGCCCAACGCCTCGCACACATGCGCGTACGTGTATGAGAGGAACGTGCATCGCTCGGCCCCTGACCACCCACCGTAACCGGGAACTCCCTGATATTTTCCTCGCCCTCACTTCTACCATGGTTTTTTCTGTCATGGACGGCCCAAAGAATGTCATGCAGCTGCGTCTCTGGCCCGCCCAGGACGAAAAGCCCATTTTTGTCATGAATTTTTGTCATAGAAGTAGGAGCCCACCACATCTATGATGATACCGGGTTTTGTCACAATTATAGTCATGGAAGTGTCATAAGTATGACAGGAAAAAAATCCGTTCGGCCCAAAATGTCACGGATGTGTCTTTTTTCTGTAGTGGGGGTTAATAGGCGATTTTTATGGAAGTCTTCAAAACACGGGGGCTTTGAAGACAAACAGTAGCAATGAACCTATTGATATGCAGCAGAAGGTAGACTACACTAGGCAACCCATAGTCAAGTAAGTGATGAAGTGAAAGCACGAAGACTATCAGTAGCTAGGTAGCAAGGATCAGGATAGAAGATAGTATGAAGCCAAACAACAATAGTGTTCACACAGTGAAGACAATCAGATCATGCAGGGAGGCAATGACTTCACAAAGACAAACTATAAGTAAAGAGAGGTAAAGGATAGAACCAGTTGCTTGGAGAGGACAAGGATTTGTTGTACCAGTTCCAGTTGTTGTGACAACTGTACGTCTGGTAAGGGAGGCTAAGATTCAACTCAGAAGACCGCGTCTTCACCTTATTCCCCTTGAGCAAAGGACACTTAGTCTTCGCCCAATCACTCTGGTAAGTCTTCAAGGTAGACTTCCAAACCTTCACAGACTTTGTTCACCGGCAATCCACAATGACTCTTGGATGCTCAGAACACGACACCTAACCGGCTGGAGGATTCACAGTCCTCAAGTGTAACAAGTCTTCAGGTCACGCAGACAGAAAGACTTCAGTGATGCTGCTACCTCTTGAGCATGTGTTGGTTTTTCCCTTGAAGAGGAAAGGGTGATGCAGCAAAGTAGAGTAAGTATTTCCCTCAGTTTTTGAGAACCAAGGTATCAATCCAGTAGGAGGCTACACTCCAAGTCCCTCGTACTTGCACAAACAAATAAGAACCTTGCAACCAACACGATAAGGGGTTGTCAATCCCTTCACGGCCACTTGCAAAAGTGAGATCTAATAGAGATAATAAATATTTTTGGTATTTTTATGATGTAGATTGGAAAGTAAAGATTGCAAAATAAAGTAGATCATAAACTTATATGATGGAAAATAGACCCGGGGGCCATAGGTTTCACTAGTGGCTTCTCTCAAGATAGCATAAGTATTACGATGGGTGAACAAATTACTGTCGAGCAATTGATAGAAAAGTGCATAGTTATGAGAATATCTAGGCATGATCATGTATATAGGCATCACGTCCACAACAAGTAGATCGAAACGATTCTGCATCTACTACTATTACTCCACACATCGACCGCTATCCAGCATGCATCTAGAGTATTAAGTTCATAAGAACAGAGTAACGCATTAGGCAAGATGACATGATGTAGAGGGATAAACTCAAGCAATATGATATAAACCCCATCTTTTTATCCTCGATGGCAACAATACAATACGTGCCTTGCTGCCCCTGCTGTCACTGGGAAAGGACACCGCAAGATTGAACCCAAAGCTAAGCACTTCTCCCATTGCAAGAAAGGTCAATCTAGTAGGCCAAACCAAACTGATAATTCAAAGAGACTTGCAAAGATAACAAATCATACATAAAAGAATTTAGAGGAGATCCAAATATTGTTCATAGATAATCTTTATCATAAACCTACAATTCATCGGGTCTCGACAAACACACCGCAAAAAGTATTACATCGAATAGATCTCCAAGAAGATCGAGGAGAACTTTGTATTGAGAAGCAAAGACAGAGAAGAAGCCATCTAGCTAATAACTATGAACTCGAAGGTCTGTGGTAAACTACTCACACTTCATCGGAGAGGCTATGGCATTGATGTAGAAGCCCTCCGTGACCGATTCCCCCTCCGGCGGAGCGCCGGAAAAGGCCCCAAGATGGGATCTCAGGGGTACAGAAGGTTGCGGCGGTGGAAATAGGTTTTTGTGGTGCTCCTGGATGTTTTTGGGGTATAAGGGTATATATAGGCGAAGGAAGTCGGTTAGAGGAGCCACGAGGGGCCCACGAGGGTGGGGGCGCGCCGACCCCTCTAAGGCGCGCCCTCCTGCCTCATGGCTTCCTCGTCTACTTCTTGACGTCCACTCCAAGTCTCCTGGATTGCGTTTGTTCCAAAAATAACTCTCCCGAAGGTTTCATTCCGTTTGGACTCCGTTTGATATTCCTTTTCTGCGAAACACTGAAATAGGCAAAAAACAGCAATTTGGGATGGGCCTCCAGTTAGTAGGTTAGTCCAAAAATGATATAAAAGTGTATAGTAAAGCCCATTAAACATCCAAAACAAGTAATATAATAGCATGGAACAATCAAAAATTATAGATACGTTGGAGACGTATCAGATGCCTAACACTCTTTAGCTCTGCGTGTTTTGGGCTTTGTCCTCGCAAGGATCTCTCTCTGAAATGCCTCGGAGGTGGGTTGCTCTCAAACGACAAAATCCGTGCACTAACTCTGAGCAGCCACCAATTTATGGTGTAGGGGGTGGGCTATTTATAGCCAGGAGGCAACCCGACCTAATTTGTCCAAAATGACCCTGGGTCACTAAGGAACTAACACGTGTCCAACGGTCAGATTTCAAACACATGCGGCAGCTTGACTTGGGCTACAAGTAAAGCTGACTCATCCAGCTCTGGATAAGATTTGCTCTCATTGTCTTTGCTCAAAGACATAGGATTTGGTTGAGCATCACATCAGTCACTCTAACTTTGTTCACTTGGACCCCACTTGACAGTATGATGGTTCCTATGACTCAACAAAGAAGAAAAGGAAACTACAAAACAACTATGTCTTCGCACTCTATAGTCTTCATGTGATGTCTTCTCATGTCATGGTCTTCAATGTGAATATCTTCATAGACCACCATTGTCTTCAATGTCTTCACACATTTTAGGGGTCATCTCTGGTAGGTAAATCGAATCAATATGGGACTACTACCTGTCTTATCCTGCAATTCTCACAAACACATTAGCCCTCAACCAAGTTTGTCGTCAATACTCCAAAACCAACTAGGGGTGGCACTAGATGCACTTAGAATCTCCCCCATTTTCTGGTTATTGGGATTGTATGATCACATGAAGCTCCATAGGGGTGTTCTTGGAATTTTCAAGTGGTAGAAAAAGGGGTTCCTTTGTAATGGTGGAATATACAAGAAGCTCTGTAATAGAGAGATAATTATTTTTCCCATGGGCTATGACTTTGGCTTTATACTAGGTGTAGTGGCATGGTATGCACAAGGGATCCACATTGGTTTTACCATGTCATGTGACATCGAGTTTGAGATGGGAAAAGGAAACACAAGAGGAAACACAAATAAAAATCACCAAAAGAGGAAATAAAAAACAAGAAATGAAATATTGGTCTGCTACACAACTGGGGAAGGATGCCCCGTCGAGGGGCATATAAGATGATCTAGCCAATGTATCAAGCTGAAAGTGCTAGTATTCGACTAGAGGGGGTGAATAGGCGATTTTTATGTAAGTCTTCAAAACAGGGGTGCTTTGAAGACAAACCCTAGAAATGAACCTATTGATATGCAGCGGAAGGTAGACTACACTAGACAAGCCATAGTCAAGTAAGCAACAAAGTGAAAGCACGAAGACTATCAACAGCTAGGTAGTAATGATCAGGATGGAAGATAGTATGAAGAATAGTAAAGAGTCTTCACTCAGTGAAGTCAAACAGATCAGGAAAATAGGCAATAACTTCACGAAGAAAAAAAGTAAGTAAGGAGAGAGGAAGGATGGAACCAGTTGCTCGAAGAGGACAAGGGATTTGTTGGACCAGTTCCAGTTGCTGTGACAACTATACGTCTGGTTAGGGAGGCTGAGATTCATCTCAGAAGACCGCGTCTTCACCTTATTCCCCTTGAGCTAAGAACACTTAGTCCTCGCCCAGTCACTTTGGTAAGTCTTCAAGGGACTTCCAAACCTTCACAGACTTCATTCATCGGCAATCCACAATGACTCTTGGATGCTCAGAACGCGATGCCTAACCGGCTGCAGGATTCACAGTCCTCAAGTGTAATAAGTCTTCAGATCACACGGACATAAAGACTTTAGTGATGCCTAACACTCTTTGGATCTGGGTGTTTTGGGCTTTGTCCTTGCAAGGATTACTCTCTCAAAAGCTTCGGAGGTGGGTTGCTCTCAAACGACGAAAGCCGTGCACTAACTCTGAGGAGCCACCAATTTATGGTGTAGGGGTGGGCTATTTATAGCCAGGAGGCAACCCGACCTGATTTGTCCAAAATGACCCTGGGTAACTAAGAAACTGACACGTGTCCAACGGTCAGATTTCAAACACACGCGGCAGCTTAGCTTGGGCTACAAGCAAAGCTGACTCATCCAGCTCTGGATAAGATTTGCTCTCATTGTCTTTGCTAAAAGACATAGGATTTGGTTGAGCATCACTTCAGTCACTCTGACTTTGTTCACTTGGACCCCACTTAACAGTACGGTGGTTCCTATGACTCAACAAATAAGAAAAGAAAACTACGAAACAACTATGTCTTCTCACTCCATAGCCTTCATGTGATGTCTTCTCTTGCCATAGTCTTCAATGTGAATATCTTCACAGACCACCATTGTCTTCAATGTCTTCACACATTTTTAGGGGTCATGTATGATAGGTAAACCGAATCAATATGGGACTACTACCTGTGTTATCCTGCAATTCTCACAAACACATTAGTCCCTCAACCAAGTTTGTCATCAATACTCCAAAACCAACTAGGGGTAGCACTAGATGCACTTACACAAGCAGTGTCGAACCATAGAGACGTGTTCTCTAGATCTGGAGCATTTTAGGAGGCCTCACGTGAGGATACAATAGATCTGGGCTTCCCGACACAGTCGATTCCAACAAATGGGCAATATAATAAAGGGATGATTCATGGGGTGAATGAAACCAACAGGATGATAGTTTGGTGTAAAGGTGTGTGGGAGACTTAGCCATTCCCTAGTGCCAAGTCGAGGATTGACATGAAGGGTGCCATACTACTAAAAGGGCCTCACTCCGGCCATCTGCTCAGCGAAGGGTGATGACCCACAAGTGTAGGGGATCTATCTAGTCCTTTTGATAAGTAAGAGTGCCGAACCCAACTAGGAGCAGAAGGAAATGACAAGCGGTTTTCAGTAATGTTTTCTCTGCAAGCACTACAATTATCGGTAACAGATAGTTTTGTGATAAGGTAATTTGTAACGGGTAACAAGTAATGGAAGTATATAAGGTGCAGCAAGATGGCCCAATCCTTTTGTTAGCAAAGGACAAGCCTGGACAAGTTCTTATATAGAGAAAAGCGCTCCCGAGGACACATGGGAATTATCATCAAGCTAGTTTTCATCACGCTCATATGATTTGCGTTCGTTACTTTGATAATTTGGTATGTGGATGGACCGGTACTTGGGTATTGCCTTTTCTTGGACAAGCATCCCACTTATGATCACTGGTGGAAAAAGGGCCTTTGGTCGCGGTTCGCAACTGCCATTAGTCGCGGTTGCGCAACCGCGACCAAATAGGCGCGACTAAAGCCCCCCCCCCTTTAGTCGCGGTTGCTTAAGAACCGCGACTAAAGGCCCGTCCACGTGGGCGCCAGGCGGCCGTCGGGGCGGAGGACCTTTAGTCGCGGTTCTTCTGGCCAACCGCGACTAAAGGCCGCCGCAGGTTTAGGGTTTTAGCCCCCCCCCCCCTAAACCTGTTTTCTGTTTAATTTGTATTGTTTTATTTCTTTTGTGCTTTATTTTAATTTTGAAGGAGTTTCACATATTCTACGGTACTACATACATGCATATGAATGTACAATTTCAAACAAATTTGAAATAGAACCAAAAAGAATTCAAGAGGAATATACAATATATATTCAATATCATCGGATGACCATATACAATTTTGAACAAGTTTCCATACATAATTTAATGCATATAAAGTTCTACGTCCTCGTAATGGTGTTCTCCTTTAGGATGGAGGACTTCCCTCCTGAACCATCCAGCTAGTTCCTCTTGAAGTGGTCGGAAGCGAGCTTCTGGACTAAGCATCATCCGGAGGTTATTCCTCTGAGCATTGGTATCACTCGGAACCCGCTCAGAGGTGTATCTCTGGATCATCTCACAGACATAGTATGCACATAGATTGGTCCCCGCTGGCTGAATATCCTCACCATTCTTAGCCTTTGACCTTTTGAATTCTAGCTCTTTTTTGAATTCACCGACCTTTGTATCTACGAACCGTCTCCAAACCCTACGAGGCAAAGAAAATTAAATGAACAAGAGAGTTATTAGTTACTTGATATTAGGAAATGAACAAAATAGGTCGATCGATATAGAGCGCAAATGAATGAAAATAATTACTTCTGCAGCATTCTTCTCATGCCGCCCCAAAGCTTTGGATCCTTATTCAGAGAGTCGTGGACGAGACATTCTGAGGTGTCAACTTTAATTACTAGCAGAATCTAGTGGAACCTGCGGACACGATACATGCACAGTACGTCATGCATAACTCATCAATTAGCCGGCCACATACCATGCATGGAGTAAACAAAAGAGAATGTGCTCAAGACAGAAACACTCACCCAAAATGGTAAGGAAATAGAATATCACTTTTGAGTTCCTGCTTTGTAAGAAACTGCCACAGGTCTGCCTCCATGTCGGCGGGGTGATGCTCCAACACATATCCATTAACGATGTGTGGGTCAATGAACCCAACATCATGGATGTTCCTTACTCTGCATTCCTTAATCTTCATTCTGCATGTATAATAGCGGACACAACAATATAGTTAGGACATATATATAGTGCAGGCAATATGAACGAGATGGGGTAGAAATAAATCACTTACAGAATGTAGCAACTGATGATAGATTTGTCGAGCTCGCGCAGATTGAAAAGCTGGAACAATTCACTCAGATGAATTTGTACATAGTAATGTTTGAAGTGATGCTCATATCTAACTTCCGCATAAATATATTCTTTGGCGTTTTTATTTTTTATGTAACCCTTGTACCATTTCAGCAGACCTTTCATTTGTGGAGGTAGATCCTCTTCCTGCGCAGGCTCGACGAGAGGCCCATTCTTCACATATGTAATTACTACCTCCTTCACTGGCGCCTCATCAAGGCCTAACAGTTCACGAAGAGTAATACCTAAGTTGGCAGCTTGTTCTCTGGCACTCGTTACAGTCAATCCATGTGCTGCCGCAGCTGCTATGATATCGGGGTCATCCGGACCGGCGGCTTTCACTATAAGCGGGGCAATCGATTGTTTACTTTGTTCCCCGAGCTGGGCAACTCGTTTCCCGCTTTTTTTACTTTCTAATTCCGTTTTCTCGGCCTCCTCCAAGGCTTTGTTCTCCTGGTTCTCCGCCCGCTCTTTCTTCTCCTTCAACATGAGTGCCTGCCTACGAAGTTCACGTGCATAGTCGTCAGGCAGATTCTTCGCGGCTTGGGACGATGTGCTCAAAAATGACTTAGCCCACTTCTTTTGCTCATCAGAAAATACTGGCTTGGGCTCGGGCTCTCTTTTCTTCTTGCAGTCCGCCTTCCATTTCTCATGATCAGCAGCCACGGCCGCGGCAGTTTCCTCGGCACTACGTTCCCAAGGCCTTGTGGGGAGAGGCTTCAGTGATGGCTCCGGTACCTTTGTGGTCTTAGGTACATAAGGGTCCGGGTTAATAATCCAGGACTGCTTCTGCTTCTTTGCCGGAGGTGGATTGGGGGGCGGCGTCTGATCACCCGCCGGACAAGGACTGGGGGGCGGCGTCTGATCACCCGCCGGACGTTGTGGACTGGGGGGCGTCGGCTGACGTGACGGAGGTGTAGGTGAACCGCCACCACCACCACCGTAGGGGGGTGGACTTGTTGTCCTTGGCGCCTCGCCTGGAAACTTGATAAACTTCTTTTGCCATAGAATGAAATGGCGCTTGACATCTCCAAGTCTTTTCTCCCCTTCAGGTGTAGCAATGTCAATCTCCAGGTCCTCAAACCCTTGGACTATGTCCTCCACCGTGACACGAGCATAGCCATCTTGAATGGGGTTGTTGTGGTGGAGTGCTCCAGGTAAACATGGTAAAGCACTGCCGATGGCTACCTTCATGGACATGTTCCCGATAGGATAATACAGATGACATTCTTTCATCTCCTTTATATCGTCCACGGGGTAGCGAGGAGGCTCCGGTGCAGTAATTTCGACCACCAGAGGCTCCAGTGCAGTAATTTCGATCGTCGGTGCATCTGCACCAGCCGGTGGGGCCTCCGTGGAAGCCACACTGCTTCTCCGCTGCTGGCTTCCGAGATCCGCTGGACGATCTTCATGCTGCGCCCGAGCTGCATCTCTTTCGGCTACTAGTACACTCATGGTTTTCTTCATCACATCCATTTCCGATCCAACCGCGCCACAACATCTGCTTCCCGATCCATCTTTCTCTTCCGGCTTCTGTAACCGTACGGGTCATCGTTCTGGGGGAACCCTATTTTCCACGGAATGTGCCCCATGCCTCGTACACGTCCTTCGTGTTCAGGATTCCCGAGGGCTTTTGTCAGCGCGTCGTTCTCTCTGTTGAACTTGATCTTCCCCTCTTGAGCATCCCTCATTGCGTCAATAAGGGCTTGGGTGGGTTTACTTATTTTGCCCCGGTAAACACACTCCCCTGTCTCCGGGTTCAGCGTTCCCCCATGCCCGTACCACCAGCTTTTGGCCCTTGGGTCCCATCCCTCCGTACCTGGACGGATTCCTCGCGCCCTCAGCTCGTTCTCCATCTTCTCCCACCTAGGCTCCCAAAGGCGATACCCTCCTGGCCCCATAATATGATTGTACTCCTTCTTAGCCGCATTTTCCTTATTTTTTTCGATATTTGAATGAACTGCTCCGATTTGTTTTGCTTCACAAATTCTGGCCAATCATGTTTCAGTTTCTCATATTGTCCTTTGAAATCCGGAGTCTTGTTCTGCTTGACAAAGTCATGGGCTAGATTTTGCTTGAATTTCCGGAATACGTCGGCCATCTTATGAAGAGCGAACTGTTTGATTAGCCTCCTCCTCTCCTTGCTTTCCTCAATCTTGTTACCCTCCTCATCGAATTTGTTGTATTCCGGAGGTAGAACGAAATGTTCCATAAGCTTCTTGAAGCAATCTTTTTTTGTTCTCTTATCGACAAAAGTGAAACCAGCAATTCGTGCCTTCTTTGGCTTATTCCACTCCTGGACGGTGATCGAGACGTTGTCTCTAACAACGGCTCCGCATTGGTTGACAAACTTGGTGGCGTTCTTGCGGGGCTCCAGCGGCCTGCCGGTTGCACTGTCGACAACCTCGATGGTGCATGTTTCTCCTTGTTTCATCGTCTTGGTTGCGCCACGCTTTGACGACGTACTCGATTGTTTCGACGATCCAGCCGAGGGCTAAAATAAGAAAGAGAGTCGCGCGCGTTAGTACACACATATTTATTCAAATCAGTTAGTTTGTATCACCAGAGGCTCAATGTATATATATACCTCGGCGCCGGAGGTGGTTGCTACTTCCATTTGAAGATCGTCGTTTATCGACGTTTGTTCGGCATCATCTTGCTGACGGCGCCCTTCATCTTCACCGTCAAGGTTCAGATAAGAAGAGATATCATCTTCTTCTTGTCCGGTCGGCACATATAGAATATCGCCGTTTATGATGCCGAACATATGTGCTTCACCGTCTGGATCATAGTTGTCCATAATCGGGTCAGCTCTATCGTCCGCCATTATGTCAGTCCTGAAAACATGTAGTAAAAACAAATTAATTAAGTGAAGAAGGGGGGCGGTGGCGGTGGCAGTGGCGAAAGGGCGGTGGCAAAAGGAGGGGGCGAGGAAGGGGTGGGAGAGGGTGTCGCGGTAGAGTGCGAGACGGGGCGGCAGACGACGGCGTCATGGAGAGGGAGGCGAGGACAACACACATGTATAACCCTCGCCGCCCCCTCTCGATCCCAAAAAAAACACCGCGCGCATCGCCGCCCCCTCTCCGTATATGCGCGGGGTCGTGTACATTTTTTTAAAGCGGGATCGTTGTACATTGACGCGTGGGGTCGTTGTATATATTGATTATCAAGTTTTACTTTTTTTGTTGTTAATTATCAAGTTTTATATACGTTTTTTTGTTAATTATCAAATTTTACGGTTTTTTTTGTTAATTATCAAGTTTTAAGTTATTTTACCGTTTTTGTTAAACTAATTAACTAGTTAAAATTAAAAAGAACAAAAAAAGAAAAAAAAAGAAAAAATTCCGGTGGCCCACGGCGCCCCTCTCTCTCTCCACGATCTCTCTCTCTGTCTGAGACCGGTGGCCCGTGCGCGCGCGGCAGTACCGAGGCCGGCCGGCGGCGTTGAGGGCGGGCGAGCGAG
>NC_041383.1:50776523-50868112 GCF_002162155.2 Triticum dicoccoides
CGCGGTTGGCCTGGCCAACCGCGACTAAAGGCCTTTGGGCACCTTTAGTCGCGGTTGGCCTGGCCAACCGCGACTAAAGCCCCTCACGTGCACCAGCTGGCCACCGAGCGCCCTGGGCCCAGGCCTTTGGTCGCGGTTCATCTGCCGAACCGCGACTAAAGACTTCATTAGTCGCGGTTCCTACAGTTTTGCGACTAATGGGGCTGGACGGAAGCCTCTTTTTCTACCAGTGGATTAACCCCTATTTCAAGCATCCGCAACTACAAAAGAAGTATTAAGGTAAACCTAACCATAGCATGAAACATGTGGATCCAAATCAGCCCCTTACGAAGCAACACATAAACTAGGGTTTAAGCTTCTGTCACTCTAGCAACCCATCATCTACTTATTACTTCCCAATGCCTTCCTCTAGGCCCAAACAATGGTGAAGTGTCATGTAGTCGACGTTCACATAACACCACTAGAGGAGAGACAACATACATCTCATAAAAATAACGAACGAATACCAAATTCACATGACTACTTATAGCAAGACTTCTCCCATGTCCTCAGGAACAAACGTAACTACTCACAAATCATATTCATGTTCTCAATCAGAGGGGTATTAATATGCATATAGGATCTGAACATATGATCTTCCACCGAATAAACCAACTAGCATCAACTACAAGGAGTAATCAACACTACTAGCCACTCATAGGTACCAATCTGAGGTTTTGGGACAAGGATTGGATAAAGAGATGAACTAGGGTTTGAGAGGAGATGGTGCTGGTGAAGATGTTGATGGAGATTGACCCCTCCTGATGAGAGGATCGATGGTGACGATGATGGTGATGATCTCCCCCTCCCGGAGGGATGTTTCCCCAGCAAAACAGCTCAGCCGAAGCCCTAGATTGCTTCTGCCAAGGTTCCGCCTCGCGGTGGCGGTGTTTCATCCCGAAAGCTTGCTTATGATTTTTTTCAGGGTAAAAGACTTCATATAGCAGAAGATGGGCATCGGAGGGCTACCAGGTGGCCCATGAGGTAGGGGGCGCGCCTAGGGGGTAGGGCGCACCCCCCACCCTCGTGGCCAGGGTGTGGGCCCCTTCTGGTATTTTCTTTGCTCAGTATTTTTTATTAATTCCAGAAGTAACTTTCGTGGAGTTTCGGGACTTTTGAAGTTGTGCAGAATAGGTCTCTAATATTTGCTCCTTTTCCAGCCCAGAATTCCAGCTGGTGGCATTTTCCCTCTTCATGTAAACCTTGTAAAATAAGAGAGAATAGGCATAAGTATTGTGACATAACGTGTAGTAACAGCCCATAATGCAATAAATATCGATATAAAAGCATGATGCAAAATGGACGTATCAACTCCCCCAAGCTTAGACCTCGCTTGTCCTCAAGCGGAAGCCGATAACAAAAAATATGTCCACATGTTTAGAGACAGAGGTGTCGATAATATAAAATACGGACATGAGGGCATCATGATCATTCTTATAATAGGAATATATATATATATATATATATATATATATATATATATATATATATATATATATTCATATGATTTTTTATGCTCAAGTAATAATCTATCCACAATGTCAAGTATGAATCAAAAACTTTATTGAAAAACTAACAACTATAATCTTGGTCATTGAGGCAATTGCAATTTATCATATCATCGGAAAGAGTCAATATAAGATCTTTTCAGCAAGTCCATATACTCAACCATCATTTAGTCTTTCACAATTGCTAACACTCACGCAATACTTATGGGTATGGAGTTTTAATCGGACACAGAGAAAGATAGGGGCTTATAGTGTTGCCTCCCAACCTTTTACCTCAAGGGTAATGTCAACAATAATAGTTCATGCTAACTTACATCCAATTGGATATATATATTAGGATCTTTCCAACACAAGGTGCTTGCCAAAGGATAAAATATAAACAAGAAAGGTGAAGATAACCATGACTCTTGCATAAGGTATAAGACAAAGGTAAAAGATTGGCCCTTCGCAGAGGGAAACAGAGGTTGTCATGTTCTTGATGGCTGGATGCACGAAATCTTAATGCAAAAGAACGTCACTTTATATTGCCACTTGTGATATGGACCTTTATTATGTAGTCCGTCGCTTTTATTGCTTCCATATCACAAAATAGTATAAAGCTTATTTTCTCCACACTAATAAGTCATACATATTTAGAGAGCAATTTTTATTGCATGCAACAATGACAACTTACTTGAAGGATCTTACTCAATCCATAGGTAGATATGGTGGACTCTTATGGCAAAACTGGGTTTAAGGATATTTGGAAGCACAAGTAGTATCTCTACTTGGTGCAAAGAATTTGGATAGCATGAGGGGGAAAGGCAAGCTCAACATGTTGGAAAATCCATGACAATATACTTTATTTCGGATACAAGAAAACATAACCCATTGCGTTGTCTTCCTTATCCAACATCAACTTTTTATCATGTCATATTTTAATGAGTGCTCACAATCATAAAAGATGTCCAAGATAGTATATTTATATGTGAAAACCTCTCTTTCTTTATTACTTCCTATTAATTGCAACGATGACCAAAACTATGTTTGCCAACTCTCAACAACTTTATTCATCATACTCTTTATATGTGAAGTCATTACTCTCCATAAGATCAATGTGATCTCTTTATTTCTTTTTATTCTTTCTTTTTCTTTTATTCCCTCTAGATCATAGCAAGATAGCAAAGCCCTTGACTCAACACTAATCTTTATTATATATAGCTCACGAACTCGATTACATAGAGGAATCATAAAGCAAAACTCAAAACTAGATCATTCTAAAACTTTATTCTACTAGATCAAGATATTACCAAAAGGATCAAACTAAGAAAAATGGTAAAGATAGGAGTGTGATGGTGATGCGATACCGGGGCACCTCCCCCAAGCTTGGAAGTTGCCAAGGGAGTGCCCATACCCATGTGTTTATGTCTCCTTCTTTGGACGTGGTGATAATAGAGTTGTTGATGATGTAGGCTTGTCGTCCATCTTCCAAGGCATAGGCTCGCCATCATAGAAGGATGATCGAGTCTCCGGGATCCTCAAATCTGTAGCCAAACTCATCCTCTTGAATCTATATTCATACTCACGGTTTTGGTTTTGCAGGTCATAGATCTGGGCTTGGAGGTGCTCGATTTTCTCATGAAGCTTGAAGATGGTCTCCCCAATGTTCTTGGCGTCCAGCTTGTGGTTGTTGGTGAACTCCGCGATCATCATGTGGTTGAGTTGAGTCTGCGTTCCACCATCCCTTGGCACTTAAAAACTTGTTGTTCCATTGCTTCAAGTCTTGTCTCCACGCTTCCGGTCCTCCTTGGTCCCTCAACATCGCGGATGTGCAGCACCCCCTCACGCATCTCAATGGTTTGAGGGTGTTGCAGCACCTCCGCGAGGTAGGGGTTGATGACCTTCTCGAAAAACTTGTCCTTGGGGGCGCTTGAAGACGTCATGGTGATCTAGATTTGACAGAAAAACAGCTTGAAACAAAGACAGAGGATATTTGCGTGATATGGTGGTCAAAACCTTCGAGAGATTATATAATGATTTTTTATCGACCAAAAGAAGTATCGTGCAAGAAAACGGAGTTCGGAGAGCACACGGGGTGCCCGCGAGGCAGGGGGCGCACCCTCCACCCTCGTGGACGCCTCATGTCCTTCCCAGACTACTTCTTATTTTTCCTATTTTCTTAAATATTCCAAAACGGAGAAAAATTGCTATTAGAACTGTTTTGGAGTCGGTTTACTTACTGTACCACATACATATTCCTTTTCGGAGTCTGAAACATTCTGGAAAGTGTCCCTTATATATTCCTCTGGGGTTGCGGTTTCAATAACATTGGTTTCAACATTTATGGGATTACCTGAGATATAATGTTTGATCCTTTGACCGTTCACCACCTTCGGACTTGTGCCTTTGAAGTTGTTGATTTTTATGGCACCGGAACGATGGACCTCCTCGATAACGTAAGGGCCTTCCCATTTAGAGAGAATTTTTCCTGCAAAAAATCTTAAACGAGAGTTTTATAGCAAAACATAATCACCTACATTAAACTCACGCTTTTGTATCCTTTTGTCATGCCATCTTTTAACTTTTTCTTTGAACAGTTTGGCATTCTCATAGGCTTGAGTTCTTCCATTCATCAAGTGAGCTAATGTCAAACAACCTCTTCTCACCGGCAAGTTTGAAATCATAATTGAGCTCTTTAATGGCCTAATATGCCTTATGTTCTAGTTCGAGAGGTGTTGGGAATATAGCTATTTGTGTAAGCCGCCCAGGAGGGGCCGGGTTACGCAAAGAGCCTCATCAGAGAGAAGCCCAAGGCCAAGCATGAAGATAGCGGTTCTAAATGGGCTTAAGGCCCGCTGGCGACTCAAGGCTCGTTGTAGTAAACCGCTGTAATAGTATTACTTGTATCATAAGGTAGATTTAACTAGTCACCGAGACGGACATTGTTTATAAGCCGGCCGGGACTCTGTAAGCCGCAGGGCGTCCACCCGTGTATATAAGGGGACGACCCGCTGGCGGCTTAGGGCAAGAAACAACTCATCAAGAACCAGGCATAGCGTGTCTCGCTCCCTGGTCATCGAAACATCAATACCAATCCAACTAGACGTAGGCCTTACCTTCATCGTAAGGGGCCGAACTAGTATAAACCCTCTCGTGTCCTTTGTCCCGATTTAACCCCTTCAAGCTTCCTAGTTGCGATGGCTCCACAACTAAGTCCTTTCACGAGGACATCTGACGTGACAATTCCATGACAGTTGGCGCCCACCGTGGGGACAGCGCATGGTGGATTTGAGTTCTTGAAGGGCAACTTCGAAGGGCTCAAGGGATATGTGGTGGGCCGGATGACCAAGAGTCATCGCGGCAAGATCTACATCGACGACGAAGGCTGGGGTCCCGATGCCGGCTCAATTGAGTATGGATACCGGGTCCCCTTCGGCGGAATCCATGTCTTCATCGGCCGGATCGGTGAGCCGGGCCCTGAGTCGGACAACTGCACCGACCTCATCGAGACGGCTCAGCGTGCAAGGAAGACCCGGACCCAACCTGTCTTAAGGCGTGCCTTCGTGGGCTGCATCCACGGAGAGGAACTTCCTAAAGGATCTGAAGATGGGGGTGAGACGGCCGTTCCCTCAGACGATGACTCGTCCACCGGCTCAACAGATTCGTTGTATCAGGTGCAAGATGGCGTGCTCGGGGGCTGTTCCGATGGTAGCAGTATTCCGGACCCCTGTGAGCCGCCAAGATGTGCAGGGATCTTCATGGCTGGAACTCAGCCTGGTGCAAACTCTACAGCTGCGGCCATGATCACATCCGATTTAGGAGCAGCCGGGGTAGGCGGCCCCGTGCGCCCACCGGCTCAGGTGCTGATGGACCTCATGGACAAGCTTACGGCCCTGTTAACTGCTATGGTTATTCCTGCAGACAAAGACGAGCATGATGCGGCGGTAGCACAGGTGCGTGAAGAGATAGCTCAGGCCAAGGAGGCCTTGGCAGCTGAGGATGCTAGACTAGCTACAGAGCGGGCGGCTCTCGATGCCCGGGCACAGCGCTTGCAGTCAGAAGCTTACCAGCTCACGATGAGTTTAAATGCATCCAATGAGGTAATGAGGAGAAGACATCAGAAGACTCAGTCTCGATTACCTCCGAATTACGATCCTCGGGTTCTTTTTGCTACACCCGGAGCCGACCCAAGTAACCCGGAGGCCAATAAGTTTATGACAGCCGGAACAGGAGGGCCGACTCAGCCTCGGGAGATGGCACCACCTCATGTGAGCATGACACCGGCGCGTTATGTGCCGGTTCCACCGGGTCACTTTTCCAACCCCATGGAGAACTTAATTGCAGCTTCAGCATGTTTGGCGGCTCTTCCTATGGAGGGTGATGACCCGGCGGTAGTAGAGACCCGGAGAGTCAGAGAGCTCCTCCAGACAGCCTTAGCTCAGCAGGAGACCTATTCTTACAGCCGGGACAGGATTCATTCAACTCCCCCGCCCTGGTTAGCACCACCTCGCCAGAACCAGAGCCCGAGTTACAGCAGGCACAAGGAGTCGGAAGCTTTGTCAAGCAACGCCCAACACCATAACCAGCCCGGTGGCTATAACCCGGTGCAAGATCGAATACGTCAGGAGGACGAGTGGGCGGCTCAGGCGGCGGCTCAACAAATGGCACATCAGGATTTTCCAGAGTATCCCACAACTTCTGTTGAGGCGGGTGTCGCCACTAGAACCGGTGGTGTTCCTTGTCTGGTTCCGGCTTTACGTAATGTGCGGTTTCCCAAAGACATCAAGGGACCTCGAAAGGTGCCGAATTACATGGCCGACTTGCAGCCCGGAGCATGGATTGAGAGTTATGAGATGGCCATGGAGCTGTTGGAAGTTAGTGACGCGGCGATGGCTAAGTATTTCACCATGATGCTAGATGGAACGGCTCGGTCTTGGTTAAAGGGCCTGCCACCCAATTCCATTGGTTCATGGGGTGAGTTAAAGGCCCGGTTCATCCAGAACTTCAAGGACACCTGTAAGCAATCAATGTCGATTGTGGACCTGACAGATTGCAAGCAGGAGGAAGGTGAGTCCACCACACACTGGGTACGCCAGGTCAAGGAGATCATTCATTCCTCTGACAAGATGGATGCCGGCTCTGCAGTCCTTATGTTGGAGAAAAATTGTCGTTTTGAGCCGCTGGGGCAGAAGCTGGGACACCTTAAACGTGACCTCATGGATATGGGTACGCTGATGGCGGCTTTAGTCAAATATGCTGATTCTGATAGTACCAAGGATCCCGTGTCTGACGATGAGAAGACAGGGAAGGGAAAAAGGAACGGCAATGGAAAGGGTCAGCAGCATAACCCGGGGAATCAAGGCAGCAACAAGCGTAAAGCGGATGGCAACCCGGAGTTTGTGGCCAATGCCAACACACGAGGTAACAACAAGAGATATAAGGGTAAGCCGCCTCGGTCCGGCGGGTCAGGCCCATCTCTTGAGCAGCTACTTAATGAGCCCTGCCCGAAACACGGCACCCGGGAGCACCCGGCCACCCACCTATGGAAGGATTGTGCGATCATGAAGGCATTTAAAAATTCCAACACCTTCGATGGCTGTCACGACCGGTTTTTCAATAAAATAATTATTGAGAAAATCGATCTTTAGATCCCAGTATAGGAAAAGTCATCCTCACTGGTAGACAAATACTTGATAAACAGAGGACCAGTAGCATTAAATATATTACAGGGTTGAGCTGAGGCTGATCAACAAATTATTACAAACTCGCCAATATTTTACATAAGGGTGGTTATGACACAGGGGTGTGGTGGCATGCTACTAGCTCGAGGTAAAAAGTGGTGGTGGATAACTTGACTCCTAACTGGCAGCTCATCGAGCGTCGAGGTGAGGCTCGATGAATTTATTCTGGGGTGGCAGAAGCGGATATGATACAGTGACCAAAACAGGATCGCACGGGACTGACTGGGACTCCTCTAGGCGTCGGACTCGCTATCGAACTCTTCATCCATGAGATCGCCTTCATCAACATCTGGCCAAATCAACAAGCCAGGTGAGTACTTTGAAAGTACTCGCAAGACAGTTCGGACAAAAGATATAATAAATGTATGCATGAATGCGTCATGAATAATAATAATGATGCTCATACCAACAATAATATTATTGCATGACTTGATAAATAAGAATAAATAACTGAAAACCGATCGGGTTTCTGGAGCGACGCCTCGAAAGGTGAACAAAATAAAATTCATGCCGCAGTCGGGCCTCTAAGCGACACCACATAAAGGGCTTATAAAAGAAATGCCACAGTCGGACATCTGAGCGACGTCACAGAAAGGGCTTATAAAAGAAATGCCACAGTCGGACATCTGAGCGACATCACAGAAAGGGCTTATAAAAGAAATGCCACAGTCGGACATCTGAGCGACATCACAGAAAGGGCTTATAAAAGAAATGCCACAGTCGGACATCTGAGCGACGTCACAGAAAGGGCTTATAAAAGAAATGCCACAGTCGGACATCTGAGCGACGTCACAGATAGGGCTTGATAACAAAAGTAAATAACAAGTATGCCACAGTCGGATGTCTGAGAGACATCACAGAAAGGTCTTATAAAACAAAAGTAAATAACAAGTATGCCACAGTCGGATGTCTGAGCAACATCACAGAAAGGGCTTATAAAACAAAAGTAAATAAGAAGTATGCCACAGTCGGATGTCTGAGCGACATCACAGAAAGGGCTTTATAACAAAAGTAACCAACAGGTTAGTCCATCCACAAGATTAAACTTTTAATCGGATTTACACACATGTAGTTCACCGGAGTTTTGTCACTGAGGCTGATATCTGACAAGATAAGATGAATACAGTACTTGGACAAGTACAAGATGATATAAAGAATTTGAGACTCTGTAGAGTTTGTACTAACTGACCACAGCCAACGGATTTCCGTAGTCACGAAGGACTAGTTCCGTTTACGGTATTTCGGTAGAAACACATTTAACTAGTACACACCCATTTCACCTCACGATGCCAGGAATCACCCTGGACAACGTCCAAGAAAAACTTTGAGACGGGGAGGTCACAACCTCGAATAGCATGGGATCAAATTTCTATACGCGCGCTCTAAGGGGTGCCCCCCTCTCGGTCCCAACCGGAAACACCCATGCCCCATGACCGGATGACAGGCTTTAATCCAGGTCCATGGAACCCTCATCCCGGCCTCTCTATTTGGTGTGTACCAGGAAAACGATTTGCAACTTACTAAGCCATGTTCCTTTCGGAAAACATGTGGCAGTACAGGAAGGAAATGAATGGGAATGTGATTTGATTCACGATGACACGGAAGTCAAATAATCTGGCATAAGACTGGCATGTCACAACACTGCCATCTTACCCATCCTCATGCCATCACATGGCCCTGCCAATATGTATCCAACAACATATGGCTTTCCGAAACTTACTTTCCACTTTTGTGCATGAAATATAACATTCAAAGAAATGTTCAAAAACATGCCATGACCATACAAAAATGCAAACATGCAACAACCACTCATCATATCAAAAGTCCAAACATGCTTGCCTGGTTCCGAGTAGTCGGAGCCTAACTGCGTGAAGTTCGCAGCTCCGTCACCTCCTCCGGTATCTACGGTATAAGAAAAAAAATACGTACGTAACATAAATACCGTGAGTGTACAGAAAAGTGTTCCAAATATTTTTAAAATAAATATGACAAAAAACTAGACCAAAAAAGAAAGATGACAGAAAAAGAATCAATCAAAAACCATTTTCTGTTTAAAAGTTATAAGAGTTTTGGTCCAAGGACCCATCTGTAATGAAACAGAAAACTTCCAGGGGGTTCTGCGGAAAAGTCCATAAAACGGTTCGTTTAAAAGAAAAGACTGAGAGGCTGACAGGCGGGCTCCACCCGTCAGGTTTGAAAATTCAAACGAGGGAAACAGGGCGCGACGGTGCCCGAGAGGTGCGGTGGTCGCCGACGGCGATTCACGGCGAGGCAAGGTGATCGGGGGTTACCTTCGTGTTTAGTGCACCTTTCCGCGTCGGTGGGTGGTGGTGGTGGTCGCCGGCGAGCACTGTGTCGACGGCGGCCCTTTCTCCGGCGGATGGTGGTTCGGGTCGTCGTGGATCTTGCCGAAGATAGCTGCGGGGGTCAAATTGAAGTGGGGGTTAGCCTCCTGGTGGTGGTACGAGGCTACGGGCAAGAGTAGGACGATGGAGGAGTTCTCACCGAAGAGAACGTTGTCGGAGCCCGAGGCGGATGAAGGTGGCCGGAGTTGAGGAGGAAGGGCCCCTCGAGGCTCTTCCAGTGGCTAGGCGGGGTCTGGTGAGGTGGTGGAGTTGTGCGGGGGAGAGAGCAAGCTCGGGGGGTGCTATTTATAGCCGGCCCGAGGCGGTCGCTGTGAACGGATAAGTCCGGTGAGCGATTATGGCGGCGCTGTGGCTGGACAGTCGGCTTAGGGGCTTGAGCATCATCTAGATGAAGCATTGGTGCCATCCCAGTGTCCAACTCAGCAAGGGAGGGAGGATTACGGCCTGTCCTCGACGGAACGGCCGCACGGCACGTCGGCGGCAGAGAACTCGCTCTGCGCATGCCGAGCCACGGCGACGGTGCTGCATGCGTGCGCTGGCAAGGATTTGGCCACGGGGAGCTCTCAGGAGATTTGGGCGGTGCCGAACGGCGTTATGCCGCAGTGTGTCCCCCTGTCGGCCGTTTCGGTGGTTCTGCCGCCGCGGGACACGCTGGCGCAGGCGGGCCAGGGCGCCACCGACGCCAGCAAGGCGCCAAGCGCGCGTGTGGAGCTCCGGACAAGAAGGAAGGGCTGCGAGCAATGTGCCAAGTGCACAGTTTTCCTGTGACTGAAACTTCTGACGAAGAAACGACACTGAAATCTGAATTTTACTGAATATGAACAGTAATAGTGCATGCCAGGTGTTCGACAGAATGATATTGGCATGTGGGGATTTTTCCTTGAGCTGGTTTTTGGTCGACTGATCTCTCATTGCAACTAGAGGTTGCCTGAATGTGGAATATTTGGAGGAGTGGAGATATGAATTTCACCAAATTTGGCAAATCTGGTCCAAACTTGCAGAGGGTGAAATTTGAAAATTTTGAAAAGAAGAAGAGTAGATCTTGATGGTTCTAGGTTGTGGGTGCTAAGGACTATCCAGGGGAGTTGGTTTGGGATCAAGAACCAAAGGCATTAGGGTACTTGCTTTGCAAATCACCTAGGTTCAAAATAATGGACAGAATTCTTTTGGGAAAAGAAATAAATGGAATAAAATCCAAAAATGGATTTTATTAGTTTGGACAGAATGTTTGGGTTGTTCCAAAGTGGAAGGAGGGGTTTTGGGGGAGTTTTACCATAAGAGGTATGGTATAATAAGAATGGATCAAAACCAAATAAAAGCCCAAAACCAAAAAGGTTTTCTTTTTAGAAGAAACTAAATCCAAGAAAAGGTTTTTAGAGGGCAAACTTAGAAGAGAGGTTTTTAAGAATGGTTTAAATGACCTTCTTCAAACCAAGCAAGGCTCTTTCTGAAAACAAAAACCATAAAAAATTTGGAGTGTCACAGCACCTACCCCCTTAGGAAAAATCTCGTCCCTGAGATTTCAGCTGATCCTTAAACAGGTGTGGGTGCTCTGTTTGAAGAAAATCCTCGCTCTCCCAAGTTGCTTCATTCTCGGTGCGATTGCTCCACTGAACTCTGAAAAACTTGATGGTTTTCTGTCGGGTCCTCCTCTCAGACTCTTCTAATATTTTTATTGGGTGCTCCCGGTAGGTGAGGTCTGGTTGCACGTCAATATTTTCATGCGATACTTGCTTCTCTGGGTTGCCCACATACTTTCTCAACTGCGAGATGTGAAACACGTTGTGGATACCGGATAAATCCCCGGGTAGGTCTAGCTGGTAGGCTACCGTGCCCCTTCGGGCCACTATACGGAATGGTCCGATGAATCTTGGTGCTAGTTTTCCCTTAATCCTGAATCGCTGCAGACCCCTCATAGGAGAAACTCTTAGGTATACAATTTCTTCGGGTTCAAAACTGATTTCCCGATGCTTTCGATCGTAATAACTCTTTTGCCGACTTTGAGATGTCTTGAGTCGATCTCTAATTGTTTTAACTTTCTCCTCGGCCTCCTTGAGCATATCTGGGCCGAAGATATGGCTGTCTCCGGTCTCTGACCAATTTAGCGGGGTACGATATCTTCTCCCATACAGAGCTTCAAAGGGTGCCATTTGCAAGCTGGCTTGATAACTGTTGTTGTATGCGAACTCTGCATATGGCAAACTTTCCTCCCAACTGGTTCCGTAGGTGAGAACGCAGGCTCTCAGCATGTCTTCTAGGATTTGGTTTACGCATTCAGTATGCCCATCAGTCTGGGGATGGTATGCGGTACTGAATGCTAGTTGGGTTCCCAGTGCCTGTTGTAGGTGATCCCAAAATCTAGAGACGAACTGTGTGCCTCTGTCAGATATGATAGTCTCTGGGACTCCATGTAGGCAGACGATATGGGCAAGATAAAGTCTGGCCAGCCTCTGAGTGGTGTGATTTGTCTTCACCGGAATAAAATGTGCCACTTTGGTTAATCTATCGGTTATGACCCATATGGCATCATTTCCGTGTCGTGACCGTGGCAGTCCAACAATGAAATCCATTCCAATCTCGTCCCACTTCCACTCGGGTATCTTGTTTGGCTGTAACAGCCCGGCTGGTTTCTGGTGCTCGGCCTTGATACGTTGACAAGAGTCATAGCATGCAGTGAATGTGGCTATATCTCTCTTCAAACCGTGCCACCAAAATTTTTCCTGAAGGTCTTTGTACATTTTTTTTCCTCCAGGGTGGATTGAATACGGAGTTGTGTGACTTTCAGCCAGAATCTGCTGTTTGAGGTCCTTGATATTTGGTACGCAAATTCTCTCTCTGTACCACAATATTCCTTGCTCATCTACGTTGAATTCTGAGGCCTTGCCCAAACTCACTTTCCTTTTTATGCCCTCAATGCTGGGGTGTCCGAGCTGGGCCTCCTTAATCTTTTCCATCAGGGTAGGTTGTATTTCCAGATTCGACACACTGCCTTCGGTAACCATTATTAAATTGAGTCTGGCAAATTCCTGTTGAAATTCTGGCCTCAACTTTGGTATACTATCGTCGTCCGTGCTGGGATTACAACTAAGGGCGTCTGCCACAACATTTGCTTTTCCGGGATGATAGTGGATTCCAACATCATAATCCTTCACCAACTCCAACCAGCATCGTTGCCGTAAATTAAGTTCCGGCTGTGTGAAAATATACTTAAGACTCTTATGGTCTGTGTATATCTCACAACGATTTCCAAGTAGGAAGTGTCTCCATTCCTTGAGTGCATGGATGACCGCTGCCAATTCTAAGTCATGAGTGGGATAATTCTCCTCATGCTTGCAAAGTTGTCTGGAGACATACGCGACTACCTTGCCTTCTTGCATCAATACGCATCCGAGGCCTTTCTGAGAAGCGTCACAATATACCTCAAAATTCTTGTGCATGTCTGGCACAATTAATACTGGTGCCGTTGTTAACTTCCCTTTTAGCTCTTGGAAGATTTTCTCACATGCTTCCGTCCATTCAAACTTCTTGCCTTTCTTGAGCAACTGTGTCATTGGTTTTGCTATGGTGGAGAATCCTTCAATAAATCTTCGATAATAGCCTGCCATTCCCAAGAAACTACGTACGTCCATTACACTAGCTGGTGGTTCCAGCCAAGTACGGCTTTGACCTTTTCCGGGTCTACTGCAATACCTTCTTGGGTGAGTACGTGGCCCAGAAAACCCACCTGCCTTAGCCAAAATTCACATTTGCTGAATTTGGCGTACAATTGATGTTTCCTGAGTTCTTCTAGTACAATCCTAAGATGCTCAGCGTGCTCTTCTGGTGTTTTGGAGTATATCAAAATGTCATCGATGAATACCACAACAAACTTGTCCATATACTTCATAAATACTTTGTTCATGAGGTGAACAAAATATGCGGGGGCGTTGGTTAGCCCGAATGGCATTACTGTGAACTCATACAGTCCATATCTGGAAGTGAAGGCTGTCTTGGGAATATCTTCTGTTCGCACTTTTAATTGGTGGTATCCTGAACTCAAGTCAATTTTTGAGAAGACTTTGGCCTGTGCGAGCTGATCAAATAAATCATTTATTCGGGGCATTGGGTATTTGTTCTTGATTGTGACCATGTTGAGAGCTCCATAATCAATACACAATCTCAGTGTTCCATCTTTTTTCTTGGCAAATAAAATTAGAGAACCCCAAGGTGAGGAACTGGCTCGTATGTATCCTTTCTCCAATAATTCTTTTATTTGCTTCTTCAATTCCACCAATTCGGATGGTGCCATTCTGTATGGTTTCTTATAAATGGGAGCGGTTCCGGGTGCTAGCTCAATGCTGAATTCTATCTCTCGGTCCGGTGGCATGCCTGGTAGTTCTTCTGGAAATACATCTGGAAATTCACATACTACTGAAACCTTGTTCAGCTCAGAAACGTCTACCTTGTTTAATCTTGGTTGCCGAGGTATTTGTCTCTCTTTGGCTGAAACTTTTATTTTCTTCCCGTGATGGTGTGTGAGAATCACGGTCCGGTTGAAACAGTCAATAAAACCTTTGTTGGTGGTTAACCAATCCATCCCTAGGATGACATCCAGTCCTTTGCTTTCCAATACAATAAGGTTGGCGTAAAACTTCAATCCTTCAAATTCAATAACCACACCTTGACAGTAACTCTGGGTCACTTGCTTAATTCCAGAGGACTTGATGATCATTGATTTTTCCAAGGGAAGCATCGAAAAATTATTTTGCAAAGCAAAACTCTTCGAAATGAATGAGTGAGAAGCTCCAGAATCAAACAAAACCATGGCAAGTATTGTGTTGACAGGGTACGTACCGAGTACGATATCTGGTGCATTCTGTGCTTCCTCTCGGGTCACGTGATTCAGATGACCTTTCCGGTGGTTGTTATTGGGGTTGAAATTGTTTCGCTTTGGCACTGAATTATTGCCACCATTGTTAGGCTTCGGGGTTGAGTTCCTTGGCTTGGGGCACTGCTTGGCATAGTGCCCTTCTTCTCCACAAGCGTAACAAGTAACGCCTGGGCGATAGGTGAACTCCTTCTCTCCTGCATGGAAATTCTTGATTGGGCGTGAATTATCCGTCGGGGTTTTGTGTGTTCCACCCTTCTGAAATTCCGTCTTGTTACTGGGGTTGCGAGCAAAAGTAGTCTGGTCCCTTTTGCGTTTGCGGAAATCTTCCAGGCTACGTCGCTCATTTTCCAGAGTAATGGCCTTATCCACCAGTGTTTTCAAATCTGGGAAGGTATGCACAACCAGCTAGCATTTAAGGGTGGGTGCCAGGCCTTCCAAGAATTTTTCCATCTTCTTGCTCTCGGTCATGCGCTCTTCGTTGGCGTAGCAAGACAGCAGAGTAAATTGGCTGTTGTATTCTGACACTGTCATGGTCCTTTGCTTGAGGTCATCAAATTCTCTCTTCTTGATTTTCATAACACTCTTAGGAATGTGTGCCCCACGAAAACCTTCTTTCAAATCCTCCCAGGTTATTTCATTTTCGTTGGGGTGCATGTGCAGGAAGTTTTCCCACCACAATGCAGCTGCTCCCGTGAGGTAATGTGGTGCATACAATACTTTTTCACGGTCTGAACATTGTGCAATAATTAATTTTCTCTCCATGTCTCGAAGCCAGTCGTCGGCCTCAAGAGGCTTGTCAGTGTGAGAAAATGTTGGAGGACGCGTCTTATATAACTCAGATAATTTGGATTGCTGTTGATACTGACCATGGTTACTTCCCATATTGATGAATTGGTTCATCATTTCCTGGTGTTGTTGCTGACTCTGTTCATACAGACGACACACTTGGGTAAATGCTGTTTCACTGTCCTGTTGACTTGTCTGTCCCTGAGTGAAATTGTGGTTTTGCGGTGTGCCATAATTTTCCTCTGGCTGATTTGGCATGGAGCGCGTCCAAGGACGAGACATCTTTCACTCTGGGGATATATTTTGTGAAACTCGTAAGACAAGAAAGAGAGTCGCAAAAGTCAATAAAATCATACATAAAGAAAATTTTAAAACTCCAGGATATTTTTGAAAATACACGATTGCGCGCGGAGAAGGACTATTACATATCTTACACGCAAGCATAATTATACAATACATCACTCAGGATATGCGTACATAATCCTGACATGTTATTTAGACTAGTGCACTTCTCCAGATCCTACATGATGCGCAAACAGGCTACTTCTCACAACCTATGTACATATAAACATATTACACAAGTCGGTACATCGCATGGCGTTTACGCGTACTCAATCGGAGATGGTGAGGATCTCCCTTGGCCTGCCGAGGGTGAGATGCAGTGACGCTGGGGAATCAACCTCCTCCTTGCTAATAGGTTCCAGACGAGGAACGCTGCGCTGAGCTGATGGAGTAGGTGCCATAGGCGGAGTAACCTGAATATGAATGGGCGAAATAGGTGGAGTAGCACGCATGGGAGTGGGTGCAATAAGTGGTGCAGTGCGAACGGGAGTGGGTGCAATAGCTTGGTTAAATTCCTCAGTGGTAGGCAAACGACGAGCAGTGGCGAGAATGGTAGGCGAATGAGAAGCTGAGGACGAGATAAAAGTCAGTGGTGGAGCGGTGTGCAGAAATTCCCTCCTGTTGGCAGCACAGCCGTGGACTGAGTCCATGCGGGCAGCTACGAGGTCGTCCACCATGCTGTCGAAGGCTGCCTCCAGGGCTCGGAGGTACTCGACAAGCATCTCAAAGGCCTCGTCTCGCTCTCCTCTGGGGCAAGAGAATGAGTAGTGACAGGTGTATGGCACGTGGCATGGAAGGTAGCGGTAGCGACGGGTCTTCATTGCAGGAAGGACATCCCGAAGACGAGCTATCACCTCGCGGGCAGCCATCTACATAGCATGTCTCTCTGTAGGCATGGCTCTCCCCAAGAAACGGAAGCGGCGTATCTCAGCACGCCCTCCCCTGAATTGCACCGCGGCCTGGTGCATGGTCAGACTGTCGTTGATCTTGTGTGGATAAAGTGTGAAGACTGGGCGCACGGATGGCCCCATCGCGACCTGAACGATGAAGGAGAGGACCTTGACAAACCCCTCAGGCACGTTGGCGAACATCTGCGACTCCAGTCGTTGCCAGCCATCTACAAAAGTAGGCAAAAATCCTGAACGATCAGATCATAAATTTTATGTTGACTGTCAGAAAAATGACTACATTTGTAAAAACATGAATAAACTCTATCATGCTAATAACCAATTAGTGATCGCACCTAGTGGCTTCCTACAGTCAGCCCGGCTCTGGTACCAAGTCTGTCACGACCGGTTTTTCAATAAAATAATTATTGAGAAAATCGATCTTTAGATCCCAGTATAGGAAAAGTCATCCTCACTGGTAGACAAATACTTGATAAACAGAGGACCAGTAGCATTAAATATATTACAGGGTTGAGCTGAGGCTGCTCAACAAATTATTACAAACTCACCAATATTTTACATAAGGGAGGTTATGACACAGGGGTGTGGTGGCATGCTACTAGCTCGAGGTAAAAAGTGGTGGTGGATAACTTGACTCCTAACTGGCAGCTCATCGAGCGTCGAGGTGAGGCTCGATGAATTTATTCTAGGGTGGCGGAAGCGGATATGATACAGTGACCAAAACAGGATCGCACGGGACTGACTGGGACTCCTCTAGGCGTCGGACTCGCTATCGAACTCTTCATCCATGAGATCGCCTTCATCAACATCTGGCCAAATCAACAAGCCAGGTGAGTACTTTGAAAGTACTCGCAAGACAGTTCGGACAAAAGATATAATAAATGTATGCATGAATGCGTCATGAATAATAATAATGATGCTCATACCAACAATAATATTATTGCATGACTTGATAAATAAGAATAAATAACTGAAAACCGATCGGGTGTCTGGAGCGACGCCTCGAAAGGTGAACAAAATAAAATTCATGCCGCAGTCCGGCGTCTAAGCGACACCACATAAAGGGCTTATAAAAGAAATGCCACAGTCGGACATCTGAGCGACGTCACAGAAAGGGCTTATAAAAGAAATGCCACAGTCGGACATCTGAGCGACATCACAGAAAGGGCTTATAAAAGAAATGCCATAGTCGAACATCTGAGCGACGTCACAGAAAGGGCTTATAAAAGAAATGCCACAGTCGGACATCTGAGCAACGTCACAGAAAGGGCTTATAAAAGAAATGCCACAGTCGTACATCTGAGCGACGTCACAGACAGGGCTTGATAACAAAAGTAAATAACAAGTATGCCACAGTCGGATGTCTGAGAGACATCACAGAAAGGGCTTATAAAACAAAAGTAAATAACAAGTATGCCACAGTCGGATGTCTGAGCGACATCACAGAAAGGGCTTATAAAACAAAAGTAAATAAGAAGTATGCCACAGTCGGATGTCTGAGCGACATCACAGAAAGGGCTTTATAACAAAAGTAACCAATAGGTTAGTCCATCCACAAGATTAAAGTTTTAACCGGATTTACACACATGTAGTTCACCGGAGTTTTATCACTGAGGCTGATATCTGACAAGATAAGATGAATACAGTACTTGGACAAGTACAAGATGATATAAAGAATTTGAGACTCTGCAGAGTTTGTACTAACTGACCACAGCCAATGGATTTCCGTAGTCACGAAGGACTAGTTCCGTTTATGGTATTTCGGTAAAAACACATTTAACTAGTACACACCCATTTCACCTCACAATGCCAGGAATCACCCTGGACAACGTCCAAGAAAAACTTTGAGACGGGGAGGTCACAACCTCGAATAGCATGGGATCAAATTTCTATACGCGCGCTCTAAGGGGTGCCCCCCTCTCGGTCCCAACCGGAAACACCCATGCCCCCTGACCGGATGACGGGCTTTAATCCAGGGCCATGGAACCCTCATCCCGGCCTCTCTATTTGGTGTGTACCAGGAAAACGATTTGCAACTTACTAAGCCATATTCCTTTCGGAAAACATGTGGCAGTACAGGAAGGAAATGAATGGGAATGTGATTTGATTCATGATGACACGGAAGTCAAATAATCTGGCACAAGACTGGCATGTCACAACACTGTCATCTTACCCATCCTCATGCCATCACATGGCCCTGCCAATATGTATCCAACAACATATGGCTTTCCGAAACTTACTTTCCACTTTTGTGCATGAAATATAACATTCAAAGAAATGTTCAAGAACATGCCATGACCATACAAAAATGCAAACATGCAACAACCACTCATCATATCAAAAGTCCAAACATGCTTGCCTGGTTCGGAGTAGTTGGAGCCTAACTGTGTGAAGTTCGCAGCTCCGTCACCTCCTCCGGTATCTACGGTATAAGAAAAAAATATGTACGTAATGTAAATACCGTGAGTGTACAGAAAAGTGTTCCAAATATTTTTCAAATAAATATGACAAAAAACTAGACCGAAAAAGAAAGATGACAGAAAAAGAATCAATCAAAAACCGTTTTCTGTTTAAAAGTTATAAGAGTTTTGGTCCAAGGACCCATCTGTAACGAAACAGAAAACTTCCAGGGGGTTCTGCGGAAAAGTCCAGAAAATGGTTCGTTTAAAAGAAAAGACTGAGAGGCTGACAGGCGGGCTCCACCCGTCAGGTTTGAAAATTCAAACGAGGGAAACAGGGCACGACGGTGCCCGAGAGGTGCGGTGGTCGCCGACGGCGATTCACCGCGAGGCAAGGTGATCGGGGGTTACCTTCGTGTTTAGTGCACCTTTCCGCGTCGGTGGGTGGTGGTGGTGGTCGTCGGCGAGCACTGTGTTGACGGCGGCCCTTTCTCCGGCGGACGGTGGTTCGGGTCGTTGTGGATCTTGCCGGAGATAGCTGCGGGGGTCAAATTGAAGTGGGGGTTAGCCTCCTGGTGGTGGTACGAGGCTACGAGCAAGAGTAGGACGATGGAGGAGTTCTCACCGAAGAGAATGTTGCCGGATCCCGAGGCGGATGGAGGTGGCCGGAGTTGAGGAGGAAGGGCCCCTCGAGGCTCTTCCAGTGGCTAGGCGGGGTCTGGTGAGGTGGTGGAGTTGTGCGGGGGCGAGAGCAAGCTCGGGGGGTGCTATTTATAGCCGGCCCGAGGCGGTTGCCGTGAACGGATAAGTCTGACGAGCAATTACGGCGGTGCAGTGGCTGGACGGTCGGCTTAGGGGCTTGAGCATCGTCTAGATGAAGCACTGGTGCCATCCCAGTGTCCAACTCAGCAAGGGAGGGAGGATTACGGTCTGTCCTCGGCGGAACGGCCGCACGGCACGTCGGCGGCAGAGAACGCGCTCTGCGCATGCCGAGCCACGGCGATGGTGCTACATGCGTGCGCTGGCAAGGAGATGGCCATGCGGAGCTCTCAAGAGATTTGGACGGTGCCGAATGGCGTTATGCCGCAGTGTGTCCCCCTGTCGGCCGTTATGGTGGTTCTGCCGTCGCGGGACACGCCGGCGCAGGCAGGCCAGGGCGCCACCGACGCCAGGAAGGCGCCAAGCGCGCGTGTGGAGCTCCGGACAAGAAGGAAGGGCTGCGAGCAACGTGCCAAGTGCACAGTTTTCCTGTGACTGAAACTTCTGACGAAGAAACGACACTGAAATCTGAATTTTACTGAATATGAACAGTAACAGTGCATGCCAGGTGTTCGACAGAATGATTTTGGCATGTGGGGATTTTTCCTTGTGCTGGTTTTTGGTGGAGTGATCTCTCATTGCAACTAGAGGTTGCCTGAATTTTGGTGGAATATTTGGAGGAGTGGAGATATGAATTTCACCAAATTTGGCAAATCTAGTCCAAACTTGTAGAGCATGAAATTTGAAAATTTTGAAAATAAGAAGAGTAGATCTTGATGGTTCTAGGTTGTGGGTGCTAAGGACTATTCAGGGGAGTTGGTTTGGGATCAAGAATCAAAGTCATTAGGGTACTTGCTTTAAAAAGCACCTAGGTTCAAAATAATGGACAGAATTGTTTTGGGAAAAGAAATAAATGGAATAAAATCCAAAAATGGATTTTATTAGTTTGGACAGAATGTTTGGGTTGTTCCAAAGTGGAAGGGGGGGTTTTGGGGGAGTTTTACCATAAGAGGCATGGTAAAATAAGAATGGATCAAAACCAAATAAAAGCCCAAAACCAAAAAGGTTTTCTTTTTAGAAGAAACTAAATCCAAGAAAAGGTTTTTAGAGGGCAAACTTAGAAGAGAGGTTTTTAAGAAGGGTTTAAATGACCTTCTTCAAACCAAGCAAGGATCTTTCTGAAAACAAAAACCACAAAAATTTTGGAGTGTCACAATTGCAGTCATGGATCTGGTGGCGGGTCAGGAGCTGGCAGCTTTCATGGCCCGGGTGGTGGCTCAAATTCCGGTTTTCAGGGGAATTCAGGTGGTAATAATCAGCAGCAGTCTGGTCAAGGAGGGCAGCAGCAGCAGCAGTCGGGTTACCAAAGCCATCCAAAGCAGTTGAGTGGTGGACAGTATCACGTGTTTACCACTAGCTTGTGCAAACGTGACCAAAAGATTCATAAGAGGGTCGTGAATTCTGTTGAGCCAGCAATTCCTTGTTATTTGAGGTGGTCAGAGCAGCCGATTATATGGAGTAGAGAGGATCACCCTCCGCGGGTCGATAATTCGGGTCAGTTAGCCTTGGTGGTGGCACCCCAGGTTGGTGGGTATAAGTTCACTAAGGTACTCATGGATGGCGGTAGCAGTATCAATATCCTCTACTATGAGACCTTTCAGCGCATGGGATTGACTGAGAAGAATTTGAGGATATCCAACACTGTCTTCCATGGGGTGGTTCCGGGTAAATCAGCTTACCCAGCTGGCAAGATTGAGCTGGAGGTAGCCTTTGGAGATGAACATGATTCCAGGGCTGAGTAGTTAACGTTCGAGGTGGTCAAGATCAAGAGCCCATATCATGCTCTGTTTGGGCGACCGGCTTACGCCAAGTTCATGGCCTGGCCGTGTTATGTTTATTTGCAGCTCAAGATGCCGGGTCACAAGGGCACCATCACTGTGCATGGAAGTCGGAAGGTGGCCCTGGAATGTGAGGAAGGTGACGCGGCTTATGCTGAGTCGGCCTGTGCGGCTGAAGAGCTCAAATTTTATCAAGACAATGTTTACCCAGCGGACATGACCTCCCTCAAGAAACCAACTACTGAGCATGACCCGGCGTTGAAGTTTAAATCAGCTGCTGAGACAAAGCTTGTTGACTTTACCCCAGGAGATGCCTCTAAACAGTTCAGTATCAGTGCCAATTTGGATCCCAAATAGGAAAGCGCACTCATCGAGTTCATCCGTGAGAACCGGGACATCTTTGCATGGAAACCTTCTGACATGCCGGGTGTACCGAGGGAACTCGATGAGCACACTCTCAATATTGATCCGAAGTATAAGCTAGTCAGGCAGTTTCTCCGACGGTTCAACGAGGAGAGACGGAAGGCTATTGGGGAAGAGGTGGCCCGGCTCTTAGCGGTCGGGTTTATTGTGGAAGTTTTTCACCCAGAGTGGTTGGCTAACCCGGTGCTTGTCCTCAAGAAGAACGGCACTTGGCGGATGTGTGTGGATTACACGGATTTAAACAAAGCTTGTCCGGCTGATCCTTTTGCCCTCCCCCGTATTGATCAGATTATTGATGCTACGGCGGGTTGTGAACGTTTGAGTTTTTTGGATGCTTACTCAGGTTATCATCAGATCAAGATGGCAATTAAGGACCAGGAGAAGACGGCTTTCATCACTCCCTTTGGAGCCTTCTGCTATGTATCTATGCCATTTGGACTCAAAAGTGCCCAGGCGACTTATCAGCGGTGTGTGCAGAACTATTTGCATGATCAAATTGGGCGTAATGTTCATGCTTATGTGGATGACATTGTGGTAAAGTCCAGAGAAAAGGAAACCTTGATATCGGATTTGAAAGAGACCTTTGATAATCTTCGGGTCTACAAGATGATGCTTAACCCGGCCAAGTGTGTATTCGGTGTACCTGCAGGCAAGCTTTTGGGTTTTCTGGTATCAAACAGAGGCATTGAAGCTAACCCAGAGAAGATTCAGGCAATTACCTCTCTGGCTAAACCGGCGTGCATCAATGATGTTCAGCGATTGGCGGGTCGCGTCGCCGCTCTAAGCCGGTTCATAAGCCGGTTAGGGGAGAAGGACCTACCGCTATATCAAATGATGAAGAAGGCAGACACTTTTGTCTGGAGTGATGTCGCTGATGCTGCTTTTGAGGACTTGAAAAGACAATCGTCTGAACCACCGGTTCTCGCGGCTCCAATTGATAAAGAGCCTTTGTTGTTATATGTGGCTGCCAATTCACGAGCCGTCAGCGTTGCCATTGTGGTGGAGCGTAAGGAGGCTGGCAAGGAGTACCCGATTCAGCGGCCGGTTTATTATCTCAGTGAGGTACTCATTGAGTCTAAGCAAAGGTATCCACATTGGCAGAAGCTCGTTTATGGAGTGTTTATGGCCAACCGGAAGTTGAAGCAGTACTTTCAAAGTCATCCTATAACTGTGGTAAGTTATGCCCCTTTGGGAGACATCATCCAGAATAGGGAGGCCACAGGACGAGTCACCAAGTGGGCTATTGAGCTTGGGCCTCATGGTTTGAAGTACATGCCTCGAACTGCTATTAAGTCTCAGGCCTTGGTGGACTTCATCAATGATTGGACCGAGTTGCAGGCACCTGAGGAGAAGCCGGATAACACATATTGGACTATCCACTTTGATGGGTCCAGGCAGCTAGAAGGCTCAGGGGCTGGAGTGGTCTTAACTTCCCCTCGAGGTGACAAATTTCGTTACGTACTCCGGCTTATGTTCCCATGTACTAACAATGCAGCTGAGTATGAGGCCTTACTTCATGGTCTTCGGATGGCCAAGGAAATGAGCTTAAGCCAGGTAAGATGCCTGGGCGACTCAGATCTCGTCGCTCAGCAGGTGTTAGGCAAGTGGGATTCCAAGGATCCTCTCATGGCGGCTTATCGACGGGAAGTAGATGTTGTGGCTGGACATTTCAAAGGTTATCAAGTGGAGCACATTGATCGAAGGAAGAACGAGGCGGCTGATGCTTTAAGCCGGCTCGGATCTCAACGTAAGCCGGTGCCACCTAACACCTTTCTTGATGTTTTGCATAACCCTTCTGTCAAGGTGCCTACCGAGGAAGAACTAGCGGTGCCAGACCCGGAGGTACAACTGGTGGCGGCTCTTCATGTCATCCCAGATTGGACAGTGCCTTATTTGGCTTACATGACCCGGGGGGAGTTACCTGAGGATGAGACCTTGGCAAGGCAAATTGCCAGGCGTTCCAAGTCCATGACGATTGTTAACGGCGAGTTACACCATCAAAGTGTCACTGGAGCGTTTCAACGTTGTGTGTCGCCTGCAGAAGGCCAGGAAATACTCCGTGAGATCCATGAAGGGGATTGTGGCCATCATGTCGGGTCAAAATCTCTCGTAGCCAAGGCTTTCCGTCATGGTTTCTATTGGCTGACGGCTCATGCTGATGCGGAGGATTTGGTCAGCAAATGTGATGGTTGTCAAAAGTTCTCGCGACGAGCTCATGTGCCGGCTCAAGAGTTGCGGATGATCCCAATCACTTGGCCGTTTGCGGTCTGGGGGCTTGACATGGTTGGACCTTTCAAAAGGTCTAAGGATAAAAAGACACATCTGCTGGTGGCGGTAGACAAGTTTACCAAGTGGGTTGAGGCAGAGCCGGTCAGTAAGTGTGACGCGGCCACGGCGGTTCAGTTCATCAAGAAGGTGGTCTTTCGTTTTGGTTTTCCACATAGCATCATCACTGACAATGGCACGAATCTCTCTAAAGGTGCCATGGAAGAGTTCTGTCAAAGAGAACATATCCGGCTTGATGTTTCGGCTGTTGCTCATCCCCAGTCCAATGGTCAGGCAGAACGAGCTAATCAAGAGATCCTTAGAGGCATCAAGCCCTGGCTTTTAGTCCCTTTACAATGGACTCCGGGTTGTTGGGTAGAAGATTTGCCCTCCGTGTTATGGAGCAACAACACTACGCCTAACAGATCTACGGGATACACACCTTTCTTCATGGTCTATGGAGCAGAGGCAGTCTTGCCAAGTGACATACGACATGACTCGCCCCGTGTGGCGGCTTACATTGAGGCGGATAACGAAAAGGCTCGACAGGAGGCACTTGACTTATTGGATGAGGAGCGAGACTTGGCAATAGCCCACTCGGCGATCTACCAGCAGGACCTGCGCCGCTATCACAGCCGCCGGGTTAGGAGCAGAGTTTTTCAGGAAGGCGACTTGGTGCTCCGGCTCATTCAGGATCAATCTGACATGCACAAGCTATCTCTGCCTTGGGAAGGACCCTTTGTGGTCAGCAAGAATCTAAACAACGGGTCATACTACCTCATTGATGTTCGAGAGCACAAGGACTCACGTAAATCAAAGGAAGAGACTCGCCGGCCGTGGAATATTGCTCATCTGCGGCCTTACTATACTTAAGGCCTTTGGCTCTTAAGATGTATGTACGTTTTCCGGTGTACATATTATATAAAGTAATAAAGCAGGACCTTTGTCCTTTTTTCCCATAAAGATTGTGCTTATGTCTTCTTTATCAGGTGATGGGCACTACCAACAGGGACCAGATCATATTTGAATCCGGCTTTCCTTTTGGTCCGGCTTATGATCATATCTGAATCTAGCTGTGGTCACTTGGGGGCTTCCTGTTCAAACATAGGTCGTATTCGAACCAAAGAGAACATAGCTGTCGATACCCACTTGATCGGCATACTGCCAAACCTACTTGGGGGCTTCTTGATCATATTTGAATCACAGCTTAACCCCTTTGGGTCTGACGTGGATCGTATTCGAATCAGTGCCATTAAACAAATTTTATGGTCACTTGGGGGCTTCCTGTTCAAACATAGGTCGTATTCGAACCAAAGAGAACATAGCTGTCGATACCCACTTGATCGGCATCGCCAAAGCCACTGGGGGCTATATGATCATATCCGAATCTTAGCTTAACCCCTTTGGAACGGTTCTCTGATCGTATTCGAATCAGGAGCCTATGATCATTGCTTTAGCTATATTTGAACCTTCTTGAGGAGCTGAGACTTGGTCCTTCCGGATCAATATTGACTACCCCAAGTCTTACAAGTGTCAGGTACATATGAACCGGGAAGGTTACCAAGGGGTTCACAGGTATGTTATTGCAAGTATAAGTATTCATAAATCGGTCTGTACATGATGTTTTTTGTACTATGTTCCGGGTTATCAATACTTTGTAAGCCCCTGGCGCAGTAAACCGCCCAAGAAAGTTTTGTTTGCTTTATGTGCAGAGTAAGGCAGGAAAATTTAACTTCAAGAGGGCAAACAATAATCAACATAAGCTGGGAAATATAGGCTAATGACGGCGTACGAAATCGTTAAGCGCCATAAACATGCACAAAGGCATGACAAACATTGAGAAGTTTTTACAAGACTCCCCGAGTCTGAATAAGTGAAGCATCATTTGGGCAAAAGGTAAGACGCCTGGCAGCTCACTCCTTTGGCGGGCTTGATGGCTCCGAGTTATCCTTCTCCGCCTCTCCGTCGGTTGCTTTGTCCTGGAAGGTGGACGAGGCCCAGTCAATGCCGCTTAAGGCTTCAAATTCAGCCTCATCATCTATTAAATCGGCCGGGTCCACTTCAGGGGCAAAGGTATGCTTACGCGTTGGAGGGATCAGGCTGATTTGATCATATGGAGCGTTTGGGATTCTCCGGTTTTCACTCTCATAAGCCGGTGCATACTTGCTAAGATCTGTGTCATTTCCAATAAGAGTCGCCACGGGACGTATGGCTTTGACACAGGCGTTGAAATCATGATCATCAAAGGCAGTACCGTCCTCCTTCAGACTTGGGTATCCAAGGGCAAGGTCGGCCGGGTCTAGTTCCGGGAGCCATGCTTTAGCCCGACTCAATGCGGCTACAGCTCCGGCTCTTGAGGACGCCCGCCTTAGATCTTGGATCCGCTGAGGAAGAAAAGCGAGGCTCTTCAATACGTCTTGCAGAAGGCGGGGATGTGGAGTTGATAAAGCTACAACGGCCAAGGCACGTTGTGACCCGGTGTACAGCTGCTCCACAAGGGTGTAAACCGCCTTGAGCTTGATCAGCATGTTTTGCTTAAGGTTGGTACTCCTGGGGCCTGTATGGTAACAAGCATAACAATAAGCCGGAGATAATCATCACAATAAATCCTTGCAAGATTACAATGTTTAAGGTTTTTTGGAGAGACTTACCGAAGATGGCTGAGACCATTTGGGATATCTGCTGCTTTAAGTCGGACAGTTCGGTTGTTGCCTCCGCAAGAGATGCTTCTGCCGTTTCGACCCGAGTCACTAATGCAGCCCTCTCATCAACCCAAGCTTGTTTCTCCGACTCAAAATTTTTCTTCAGTTTTTCTTGTTCAGAGATGCTGAATTCAAACTTGGAGTTTGCATTTTGAGTTTCAAGCACTTGCAGCTTCAGCTGGCTCTTCAGGTCAACAATCTCCGATTCAAATTGACTTATAGTAGCCTGTATTGGCACGAAGTTATGGTAAGGATCATGATAAGGTAACAGTCAAGTCCCAAACACTTTACAAGTAAAGATATTTGGCACTTGGGGGCTAATATATGCTCAAAGAAATTTGTAACTTATCTGCCAAGCCATATATACAAAAGTCTCAAGCATTTTACAAGTAAAGATACTTGACACTTGGGGACTAATGTGTCAATTCAAAGTTTCATGCTATCACCGGGTTACATGTATTTACTTTAAGCCGGACTTACTAACAGTAAGTAGATTTCTAAGTCTATAGCATATTCATTCATAAGCAATAGACTTGGGGGCTGGTACAGTAAGTAAGGTTCAGGAAAAGTTAAAGTTATACCTCAGATTTATGCTGTATTTGCTTCACCATGTCAATTTCCAGGTCACGGCTATTGTGTACTTGGTTCAGATAGCCCGAGACTATATCACCAATGCTTAGGTGAGTATAATCAGTGATGTCTTGTTTGGCTTTCCGTTGTTGACCAAACTCCTCCTTGGCAGTGCATTGAGTAAGAGCAGTAGGCTGGCCCGGCGCAACATATTGGCTTTTCAGAAACTCAACTTCCGGATCAGTCGTCTTGACCGGGCTAGGAATTTCCGGGTTATCAGAGTTGTGGACAACATTTTCTGCAGGCGGGTCAGAGGTTGACACTGGAATATCAAGAGCCGGTTCAGGCGGTGGTTGATGAATGGAGCCATCGGGAATAGATGAGTCAATTGCCGGTTCAGGAACCACCGGGTCTTGGGACGGCTTATTTTTCTTTGCCCTCTTGCTAGGTTTCACTTGCAGGTTGTCAATCAAAGTGGAAACATGAGTATCAATGAATAAGTATGGAAAGACTTAAAGTAAGAAAGGCTGCATTACCTGGGAGCTGTTTTAAAAACCGGCATGTTTGATTGCATCGACTCGTTGGAAGACGGAGAAGCATCCTGATAATTGGAGTCAGATGAATTGAGAGGTTGGCGAGTTAGACCCGCCAAAGGAAAAGCAGAATGTAAATCGGAGGTAACCTCGGTTCGACGCTTCCTGGTTACATCAGGTAAGCCGGAGGAGAGTTCAGCGTCTTGAGTGGCCTGAGTTTGCCTCCGGTTCTCAAGCTGTTGTTGCTTCAAAATAAATTGAGGATCTTGGTAAGCTAGAGGATGTGAAAATCTTACTTTCCGGGTCACCCTTCGGAGTTTTTGTGTTGGCAAAGGCTCTGAGTCGGAGGAGATTATAGTTACCTCTTCTTCAACTGCTTGACTGTTCCCCGTATCCTCCTGAAAGGATAGAATGTCAGTAAAATAGCAATAAGGGAGTTAAGAAAATTAAAGAATTACCTCTTCATCATCCGAAGAAGTATCATCCAATTTGAGCAAGTCGGAAGCGCTGGGTTTCTTCTTCCTTGAGGTTCCCGTCTTGGCAATTTTTCTTTCAGTTTTCTTGGCTGCCCTGGCTTGCTTGGCGGCCTCGTGGTCATACTTGACCTTCCAGAAATTGTCGTCGGCCTGTGGAAAAAGATAAGGAATCATAAATACAAGAATACATAACATGTTAAAGAGTATTTTTGAAGATTGATAACTTACCGCAGGGGCCGGGTTCTTCTTGCAGAAGGGCAGTAAGCCGAAGGCATTACTGGTCACAGTACCCTCCTTCAACAGAGATTGGACTGTAGCATCTATAACATCATCCGGGAGATCATCCGGACTTTGACGCATTGGGTCGTCCTTTTCGCCTGTGTAGGTGCACATTAAGCCGGAGCGGCGGCTTAATGGTAGTATCCGTCAGGTGACCCAGACTCGAACCAGATCGATACCGTTTAACCCGTTCCCTAGAAGAGCTTTGATCTTCCTGATGGTAGGGTTGAGGGGCAGGCGCTCAACAGTGGATAACTTATCTGCCAACGGATGATTAGATTCGAGGCGCAGGGCGCGAAAGCCGGGCAGGGGCTTCTCATCAGCCGGTGAGGTATCTTGACAATAGAACCACGTTTGGTTCCAAGACTTTGGGTGACTCGGCAGCTCAGCATAAGGAAAAAGGCAATCTCTCCGTCGCTGGATTGAGATGCCGCCAAGCTCAAGACTCGGCCCATTGGCACGTTCATTTTGCCGGTTCATGTAGAAAAGTTCCCTGAACAATAGCAAACTCGGCTCTTCTCCCAGGTACACCTCGCAGAAGACTTGGAAATTGCAGATATTTGACACGGAGTTGGGTCCGATGTCTTGAGGTCTAAGATCAAAGAAATTCAAAACCTCCCTGAAGAATTTTGAACCAGGAGGAGCAAATCCCCGGCTCATGTGATCCGTAAATACTACTACCTCCCCATCTTTGGGTTGAGGTATTTCCTCAGACGGGTTAGGGACACGATAAGACATGACCTCCCTCTTTGGCAGATGGCCGGACTTCACAAACTCGGCAAGTTTACTTTTTGTCACTGTGGATGGAACCCAATTGCAAGTCACAGGGGCTTTGGCCGCCTTAGGAGCCATGACGACAGTGGCCTACGACACAATAGAAAGCTCCAGTTCAACTTTAACCCGGGAAAAATATTCAAAGTTGCGGCTTAAAGAAAGGGGCCTAATGATATAAGGATGACTGTGCAAACAATATTTAAGCCACTACAGGTGTCAAAGAGCAGTTAAACATATTCGGCTGAGGCAGTTTTTACTTCCGGGTGACATAAACAGGTTTTACAAGTTGTTGTTATTATTTTGGATCAAACAACTGTTCTAGAAAGAAAATCTTCTAGACCTAGAACTGGCGCAGATGAAGTTCAAAGGCTCTAACAAGGCTTCTGTGCGGCAGCAAGGGATCTACTTGCACTTAAAATGGGTGCGAAACAGCTACCGCATCAGTTTTCTACCGTTTGTGAGATCAAAAGGACGGTGGTGAGCAAATCTATGAAGGGTTCCTAATGAGCAATGAAGAACACTGAAGAACTTCGAAGGTCCTAATGCGGATCTGAGGAGCAAGGAAGAAGAACTTACAGATGAGGAGACGTTGCGGAGGTTTGCCGTCGATCTCTGGTTAAGGTCAGGTTGATGCAGCGGCCTGAGTCGATGAAGGCGAGGGAGTCGGCGGCGACAGCGGCGGAGCTCGAGTGGCAGAGAGGAGAGGAAGAAGATGGCTGGGGAAGACCTAGGTCGCCCTATTTATAAGAAGACCGACCAAGAGGGCACGAAAAACGAGGAGATAACATTTATTATCCAACGACTCTGGCGCCTCAATTCTCAGGATGGTCAGTAAAGACAGAGATCTGTTGAAAGATTCGACGGAATAAAAAATGAATTAAGAGAAAGGATAATGTCACGCCGGGTTAAGACGGATCCAGAAGATGACGTCATGGCGGGTTAAAGAAACCCTTCGCATAGTCAAGAAGGCTGAAGATTTAATTCTTTAAAAATATTTTAGATTGACATGAACAGGTTCAAATCAATCTGGGGCCTAATGTTGGGAATATAGCTATTTGTGTAAGTCGCCCAGGAGGGGCCGGGTTACGCAAAGAGCCTCATCAGAGAGAAGCCCAAGGCCAAGCATGAAGATAGCGGTTCTAAATGGGCTTAAGGCCCGCTGGCGACTCAAGGCTCGTTGTAGTAAACTGCTGTAATAGTATTACTTGTATCATAAGGTAGATTTAACTAGTCACCGAGCCGGACATTGTTTATAAGCCGGTCGGGACTCTATAAGCCGCAGGGCGTCCACCTGTGTATATAAGGGGACGACCCGCTGGCGGCTTAGGGCAAGAAACAACTCATCGAGAACCAGGCATAGCGTGTCTTGCTCCCTGGTCATCGAAACATCAATACCAACCCAACTAGACGTAGGCCTTACCTTCATCGTAAGGGGCCGAACTAGTATAAACCCTCTCGTGTCCTTTGTCCCGATTTAACCCCTTCAAGCTTCCTAGTTGCGATGGCTCCACAACTAAGTCCTTTCACGAGGACATCTGACATGACAATTCCACGACAAGAGGTAAGTGACATGCTTTTCCATAAACCATTTTATATGGAGACATACCCATAGGATTTTTATATGCAGTTCTATAAGTCCATAATGCATCATCAAGTTTCTTGGACCAATTCTTTCTAGATCTATTAACAGTCTTTTGCAAAATTAACTTGAGCTCTCTATTACTCAGTTCTACTTGGCACTAGACTGTGGGTGATATGGAGATGCAATTCTATGATTAACATCATACTTAGCAAGCATTTTACGAAAAGCACCATGAATAAAATGTGAACCGCCATCAGTCATTAGGTACCTACGGACTCCAAACCTCGGAAAATAACTTCTTTAAGCATCTTAATAGAAGTGTTATGATAAGCACTACTAGTTGGAATAGCTTCTACCCACTTAGTAACGTAATCAACAACAACTAAAATATGTGTATACCCATTAGAGGAAGGAAACGGTCCCATATAATCAAAGCCCCAAACATCAAATGGTTCAATAACAAGAGAATAATTCATAGGCATTTCTTGACGTCTACTAATATTACCAATTCTTTGACATTCATCACAAGACAAGACAAACTTACGGGCATCCTTGAAGAGAGTAGGCCAATAAAAACCGGATTGCAATACCTTATGCGCAGTTCTATCTCCGGCGTGGTGTCCTCCATAAGCCTCGGAGTGACACTTGCGTAGGATCTGTTCCTGTTCATGCTCAGGTACACAAGTCTAATAACACCATCTACTCCTTCTTTATAAAGGTGTGGGTCATCCCAGAAGTAATGTCTTAAATCATAGAAAAACTTTTTCTTTTGCTGGTATGTGAAACTAGGTGGTATAAATTTAGCAACAATGTAATTAGCATAATCAGCATACCATGGAGCAGTACGAGAAGCATTTATGAAAGTTCATTGTTCATCAGGAAAGTTATCATCAATAGGTAGTGGGTCATCAAGAACATTCTCTAACCTAGACAAGTTGTCTGCAACGGGGTTCTCAGCTCCCTTTCTATCAATAATATTCAAATCAAATTCTTGTAGTAAGAGAACCCATCTAATAAGTCTAGGTTTAGCATCTTTCTTCTCCATAAGATATTTAATAGCAGCATGATCAGTGTGAACAGTTACTTTAGAATCAACAATATAAGGTCTAAACTTATCACAAGCAAATACAACTGCTAAAAATTCTTTTTCAGTAGTAGCGTAATTTCTCTAGGCACTGTCTAGAGTTTTACTAGCATATTGAATAACATTTAATTTCTTATCAACTCTTTGTCCTAGAATAGCACCTACAGCATAATCACTAGCATCACATATAATTTCAAAGGGTAAATTCCAATCAGGTGGCTGAACAATAGGTGTAGAAATCAAAGCTTTCTTAAGTATTTCAAATGCTTCTACACAATCATCATTGAAGACAAAAGGAATATCTTTTTGTAAGAGATTAGTCAGAGGCCTAGAAATTTTAGAGAAGTCTTTGATGAACCTCCTATAAAAACTGGCATGACCAAGGAAACTTCTTATACTTTTAATGTCCTTGGGACACGGCATCTTTTCAATAGCATCAACTTTAGCTTTGTCAACTTCAATACCTCTTTCAAAAAATTTATGCCCCAAGACAATACCTTCATTAACCATAAAGTGGCACTTTTCCCAATTCAATACAAGACTATTTCTTCACATCTCTGCAAAACTCGATCAAGGTTGCTCAAGCAATCATCAAAAGAAGATCCATAAACGGAGAAATCATCCATGAAAACCTCAACAATCTTTTCACAAAAGTCAAAGAATATAGCCACCATGCATCTTTGAAAGGTAGTAGGTGCATTACATAAACCAAAAGGCATACGTCTATAAGCAAAAGTACCGAAAGGGCAAGTAAAAGTGGTCTTTTCTTGATCCTCTTTTGACACAGGTATTTGAGAGAAACCACAGTAACCATCTAGAAAGCAAAAATGTGTATGTTTGGACAATCTTTCTAACATTTGATCAATAAAAGGTAAAGGGTAATGATCCTTTTTAGTAGCTTTATTTAATTTGCGGAAATCAATTACCATCCTATAACCTGTAACAATTGTTTGTGGGATCAATTCATCTTTATCATTAGGAATGACAGTAATACCTCCCTTCTTAGGGACACAATGAACAGGGCTTACCCACTGACTATCAGCAATGGAATAAATTATACCTTCCTCCAGAAGCTTTAGTATTTCTTTTCTTACCACTTCTTTCATCTTAGGATTTAACCGTCGTTGGTGCTCAACAACCGGTTTAGCGTCTTTCTCCAATTTTATCTTGTATTGGCATAGAGTGGGACTAATGCCCTTAAGATCATCAAGAGTATATCCAATAGCAGCACGGTGCTTCTTCAGAGTTTTCAATAATTTCTCCTCTTCCTGCTCTGAAAGGTTAGCACTAATAATAACAGGATATATCTTCTTTTCATCAAGATAAGCATATTTAAGAGTATCAGGTAGTGGTTTAAGCTCGAACACGGGATCACCCTTGGGTGGTGGAGGATCCCCTAGAATTTCAACAGGCAAGTTGTGTTTCAAAATAGGTCCCTGTTTAAAGAATACCTCATCTATTTCCCTTCTTTCATTCATAAACATATCATTTTCATGGTCTAGCAAATATTGTTCTAAAGGATCATTAGGAGGCACAACAATAGAAGCAAGACCAATAATTTCATCCTTACTAGGCAATTCATTATCATGGGGTTGTCTATAAAATTTAGCAAAATTAAACTCATGAGACATATCACCTAAACCAATAGTAACAATATCCTTTTTGCAATCTATCTTAGCATTAACAGTATTCAAGAAGGGTCTACCAAATATGATGGGACAAAAGCTATCTTGTGGGGAACCAAGAACAAGAAAATCAGCAGGATATTTAACTTTCCCACACAAGACTTCAACATCTCTAACAATCTCAACTGGTGAAATAGTATCTCTATTGGCAAGCTTAATTGTAACATCAATTTCCTCTATCTCAGCAGGTGCAATATCATGCATAATTTCTTTGTATAAGGAATGAGGTATTGCACTTGCACTAGCACCCATATCACATAAGCCATGATAACAATGATCTCCTATTTTAACAAAAATAACATGCATGCCTACAACAGGTCTATGTTTATTCTTAGTATTAGGTCTAGCAATTCTAGCAGCTTCATCACAGAAGTAAATAACATGCCCATCAATATTATCAGCCAAGAGATCTTTAACCATAGCAATACTAGGTTCAACTTTAATTTGCTCAGGTGGTGTAGGTGTTCTAGTATTACTCTTACGAACCATAGTTGAAGCTTTAGCATGATCCTTTATCCTAACAGGGAAAGATGGTTTCTCAATATAGGTAGTAGGAATAATAGGATCATTATAAGTGATAGTCTTTTCTTCAACTTTAATAGGTGAAACTACTTTTACTTCAATGGGAGGATTATATTTAACCACTTCTCCTTAGGGAGGTCAACATGAGTAGCAAATGATTCACAGAAAGAAGTTAATATCTCAGAGTCAAGTCCATATTTAGTGCTAAATTCACGAAAAGCATCGGTATCCATAAAAGATTTAACACAATCAAACTTAGGTGTTGTACCTGAATCCTTACCTTCGTCGAGATCCCAATCTTCAGAGTTGCGTTTAATTCTTTCCAATAAATCCCATTTGAATTCAATAGTCTTCATCATAAAAGATCCAGTACAAGAAGCATCGAGCATGGAGCGATTGTTGAGAGAAAGCCGAGCATAAAAATTTTGAATAATAATTTCTCTTGAGAGCTCATGATTGGGGCATGAATATAACATTGAATTAAGCCTCCCCCAAGCTTGAGCGATGCTTTCTCCTTCGCGAGGCTAAAAATTATATATATGATTACGATCACGATGAACAAGATGCATAGGATAAAACTTCTGATGAAATTCCAATTCCACTCGATTGTAGTTCCATGATCCCATATCATCATATAGCCTAAACCATGTCAATGCCTTTCCCTTCAAAGATAAAGGGAAGACCTTCTTCTTGATAACATCCTCGGGCATACCTGCAAGCTTAAATAATCCACAAACTTCATCCACATAGATTAGGTGCAAATCGGGATGCAATGTTCCGTCTCCTGTAAAAGGATTAGCTAGCAGTTTCTCTACCATACCCGAAGGAATTTCAAAGTAAACATTTTCAGTAGGTTCAGTAGGTTGAGGAGCAACTCTTTGCTCTACTGGTCAGGGTGAAGATACCCCGAACAAGCCCCTCAAAGGATTATGTTCCATAGTAACAAGTGACAGTAAATTTCAGCACACTATATAAATCTTTCCTTACCAAGTTCCACTTACCAAAGGTGCTTCACTCCCCGGCAACGGCGCCAGAAAAGAGTCTTGATTACCCACAAGTGTAGGGGATCTATTGTAATCCTTTAGATAAGTAAGAGTGTCGAACCCAACGAGGAGCAGAAGGAAATGACAAGCGGTTTTCAGTAAGGTTTTCTCTGCAAGCACTGAAATTATCTGTAACAGATAGTTTTGTGATAAGGTAATTTGTAATGGGTAACAAGTAATGGAAGTAAATAAGGTGCAGCAAGATGGCCCAATCCTTTTTGTAGCAAAGGACAAACCTAGACAAGTCCTTATATAGAGAAAAGCGCTCCCGAGGACACATGGGAATTATCGTCAAGCTAGTTTTCATCATGCTCATATGATTCACGTTCGTTACTTTGATAATTTGGTGTGTGGGTGGACCGGTGCTTGGGTACTGCCCTTTCTTGGACAAGCATCCCACTTATGATTAACCCCTATTGCAAGCATCCGCAACTACAAAAGAAGTATTAAGGTAAACCTAACCATAGCATGAAACATGTGGATCCAAATCAGCCCCTTACGAAGCAATGCATAAACTAGGGTTTAAGCTTCTGTCACTCTAGCAACCCATCATCTACTTACTACTTCCCAATGCCTTCCTCTAGGCCCAAACAATAGTGAAGTGTCATGTAGTCGACGTTCACATAACAGCACTAGAGGAGAGACAACATACATCTCATCAAAATATCGAAAGAATACCAAATTCACACGACTACTTATAGCAAGACTTCTCCCATGTCCTTAGGAACAAACGTAACTACTCACAAATCATATTCATGTTCATAATTAGAGGGGTATTAATATGCATATAGGATCTGAACATATGATCTTCCACCGAATAAACCAACTAGCATCAACTACAAGGAGTAATCAACACTACTAGCAACTCACAGGTACCAACCTGAGGTTTTGGGACAAGGATTGGATACAAGAGATGAACTAGGGTTTAAGAGGAGATGGTGATGGTGAAGATGTTGATGGAGATTGACCCCCTCCCGATGAGAGGATCAATGGTGACGACGATGGTGATGATCTCCCCCTCCCGGAGGGATGTTTCCCTGGCAGAACAGCTCTATCGGTGCCCTAGATTGGTTCCGCCTCGTGGCGGCGGTGTTTCATCCCGAAAGCTTGCTTACGATTTTTTTCCAAGGTAAAAGACTTCATATAGTAGAAGATGGGCACCAGAGGGCTGCCAGGTGGCCCACGAGGCAGGGGGCGCGCCCAGGGGGGTAGGGTGCGCCCCCACCCTCGTGGCCAGGGTGTGGGCCCCCTCTGGTATTTTCTTCGCTCAGTATTTTTTATTAATTCCAAAAGTAACTTTCGTGGAGTTTCAGGACTTTTGGAGTTGTGCAGAATAGGTCTCTCATATTTGCTCCTTTTCCAGCCCAAAATTCCAGCTGCCGGCATTCTCCCTCTTCATGTAAACCTTGTAAATAAGAGAGAATAGGCATAAGTATTGTGACATAACGTGCAGTAACAACCCATAATGCAATAAATATCGATATAAAAGCATGATGCAAAAATTGACGTATCAAGGGGCGGTTTCCAAGTGGCCATATGACATACAAGATTACTTCTGCCTTTGTTATTTGTACTCCCAAGGAGGAAAGGGTATGGTGTAGTCCTTCAGCATAGGGCCTGACATGAAGCCTCATCTCATGCTTACGCGTCTAACCTAATAATAACTAGGGGTACTTCATGTTTCAACTGAAAATTAAAATATATGCACACTTCTTTGGGCCAAACAGCTAGCCTCTTTATGTTTTCCTTTTCGGAAATCTTGAGCTTCTTTATGTTTCTAAGGCTTCTCTATATTTTTAAGGACATGTTGAGATTATTATTATTATTATCATCATTATTACTACTACTACTATAAAGAAGCTCAACATTCTAGAGATATCATGTTTCTCCTATGTTTCACAAGGTTGGATTATGTCAACTACTCTTGCCTTGCTAGTTTCTTTTTGTTGTTGATTTCTTCAATTGCATACAAGACTTAACTGTAGCTAAGAACAAAACTCAACCGCATAAGAAGGACACTTCGATACGTGTGAGTTACCTTTGTATCCTCTTCCCCGCGCCCCAGGCCAACGCCGCCGCCTAGTAGTGGTGGATCTACCATGCATAGGTGGACCTGAGCCTTTCACCACGACAAGACTACATGGGAAAACCATGGTCAAATGACGTGATATGATGGATTCTGACAAAAATCGACGGAGGAAAGGTAAACCCTATGAAATCATAGCGGCCTAATTTATTTTTGTGTCAATGCAGGCAAAGATAAGTCCATTTTATTGGTGATTCCTATTTGACGCATAGGTTGCTAGAAAGCGACCTAGCGTGCACCCTCTCATGTCCTCCGTACGGGCTAGTCCATGGTGGGTTTTTTTCATCGGTTCTAGAACCTTCCCTAAATTATTTTTCTTTTTTTTCTTTTTTATATTTTTATAGTTTTTATTTTTGTTCTTTATTTTGTTATTTCCCCCCTTTTTCATGTTTTTTTACAAGAAAACTTTCAGTCTATTCATCTTCGATCATGATGGTACAACAATCATCAAAAATAATAATAAAAAAAGTACATCCAAATTCGTAGGCCACCTAGCCATGACTACAAGCACTAAAGTGAGCTAAAGACGCGCCGCCATCATCGATCCTCCCTCGCCGAGGCCGGGCAAAACTTGTTGTAGCAGATACTCGGGAAAGTCATGGTGGTAAGACAATACAAGACAAGCGCACTAGAACAACAACCGTAGCTGACAAAGAGTTGCATAAATCGGAAGGATCCAACATGAAAAAACACAAATGTATACAAACGATGTTCAGATCCGAGCAGATCCACTAAAGACAGATATTGCGGAGACACACCTCCACACGCTCATCAATGATGCTAGATGCATCACCAGAACATGGGCTAGGCAGGGAGAACCTTAGTCAATCTTCAAAGAGTCATCGTCGTCTCGCCTTCCTGAGCAAACATATAATAACCGAGCCCTCCCACCGGGAAGGGTCAGGATCCATCGTGCCCCCATGGCCCTAAGACCACCGTAGATGAGGAAGACCCGTGGCTACATGGACGGGAGGCCGTAGCCCTAAGTCTATTTTGAGGGGAGGCGCTGGCTGAAGTGTTCCTTTTTTTGTTTTCCATTTTGTGAACATCTTTCAAATTCATGAACATTTGTTAAATCATGAACAGATTTTTGAAATCATTATCATTTCTTGAATTCATGATCATTTTTTGAAATCGTGAACATTTTACGAATTCAATCATTGATTTTTTTGAAATTCATGAACATTTTTTGTAATCAAGAACATTTTCATATTTGCATTTTTTCTACAAATTCACAAACATTTTTACAAATTCTCAAACATTTTTTGAATTCGTGAATTTTTTTTAAACTCAATGAATAATTTTTGAATCAGCAATTTTTTTAAATCGATGAACATTTTATAATTTGGGATTTTTTGAAATTTATGATTTTTTTGTTTAATCAAAGACTTTTTGAATCTACAAACATTTCTTGAATCGATATGTATATTTGAAATTTTTGAACAATTTTTAAATTCATTAGTATTTTTAAAAAAATCATGAACATTTTTTTGTGGTTGTTAACATTTGAATTCCTGAATATTTTTTGAATTCATGACTATTTTTCAAATTCATGAACAGTTTATGTAATTAAGAACATCTTTTGAAATCCCGGTCATTTTTTTACTGATGTTAACATTAATTAACAGTTCTTATAGGTAAAAAAATGAAAGAAGGAAAACAAAAAAAAATAGGGGCGCTATGCGTCCACATATGGCTTGCCAAAAACGTATACAAAGGAGAGAGGGGGTGCGCGTTCGCTGAGTATCCAGATCCGCAATACAATAATTATGGCTATTCTTTGGAGTCTCTGGAAAAGAAGGGATGCAAAAATCTTCAAAAATGAGGTGGAATCCTTAGGATTCGTCTTACGTCGTGCGGCTCAAGTCATTTTTCTTTTGTCTACTCGATGTTATTCCTTTTTTTCCTTCTCTCTCCGGCTTCTGTGTATATATTCTCTGTTGAACCTCAAAATTAATAAAATGTGTTCAGGTTGGCCTTTTGTGTGTGTGTGTGTGTGTTTTGAGAAAGTGTGTGTGTGTGTGTTCAAAGCTGGCTTTGCCCGCGTAGTATAGTACCCTCAAAAAATAGGAGCTCCCCATTTTACACGTTAGGCCCACAACGGCCCAGATCAGCCCGTGCGCCCGCGACTGGGCCATCACGGCCCACTCTACTTCTCCGCGACGCCTCCACCTATAAAACGAACTCCACACATCTTCCGACCAAAACCCTACCCCTCGAGCAACCGCGCCGCCGCCGCCGCTCCCCAGCGTTCGGGTCGCTCGCCGCCGGCCAGCTCGCGCCGCAACTCCGCCATGAAGGTACGCGCTGCCCTTCACCTCCCGACGCGCGCAGATGTGATCTGTTCCTGTGCGAAGCCTGATTCGTGTTTTTCTTGCGCTCGTTTCAGTTGAACATCGCGAACCCCACCACGGGGTGCCAGAAGAAGGTCGAGATCGATGACGACCAGAAGCTGTGAGTGTGTTCCTCATCTCCACTCTAGATCCGCGTCTTTTAATTACCTTGATGGCTTTTCTGTTTGGTCTTGTGCATCTGGTCCTGTCACTTTGTTAAATTGGATGATGCGGAACCATTATCTTTGACTGCGTGGGTTAATATGGTGCCCTTATAATTGTTATGGTGCGATTAGAATCATGTTAATCGTTTGCTGTTGGACCGGACTAGAACTGAAGTTCTTTTAGCTTTATAAACAGCGTTCTTATAACAGTAGTACCGTGTCACAGAGGTTTAAATGTAGTTTCAAGTTGCATTTTCCTACTTTGAACGACAGATGAATGCACATTTAGACTGCTTAGTCTTGTAACTTGTAAATATGTATTCCGAGTTAGCAAGGGCTAAGCATATACACTACAACCCTCCCACACTCCTAACAAATTTATTAGCAAACAGTGCTTTCAAATGACTTAGATGCTCAGTGATGCACTCCTAACAAATTTATTAGCAAACAGTGCTTTCAAATGACTTACATGCTCAGTGATGATTAGCTTTTGGTAAACATAGGAGACTATGGACCCTGTAATGCCATGAACAAGGTTGAACTATTTTTCAACTGCTTCAAAAATTTGACAGATGATGCCATGCCATGATGCAGTTAGCTGTTTTGGTGGATAAATGTTGTAACAGAACAAAGTAGTTTACCTGTCAAACCTCCATAAGCTCGCTGTAGTGGTTAATGATCAGTATGTTCTAGTTTGTTGACTGACAAAAATTTCCAGTTAGAATTTACTCTTTCCATTTTTGTTTGGATATCTAACATTTTGTTATGAACTACAGGCGGAACCTTTATGATAAGAGGATCTCCCAGGAGGTAGTTGGTGATCTTCTTGGTGAGGTAATCTACTGGCAACTTATTTCATGATACATAACCCTTGACCTGATGTTTTGATAGTTTTGATCAAAGATCTGTGTCATTTCCTGTATTTTCAGGAATTCAAGGGTTATATCTTCAAGATCATGGGTGGATGTGATAAGCAGGGCTTCCCAATGAAGCAAGGAGTGCTAACTTCTGGGCGTGTCCGCCTTCTGCTTCACAGAGGTATAATTTTATTTCCATTGTACTTCTTACTTACATTTTCTCTCTTGGATTGAAATCTTACCTACATCTGTTTTGCGTCAATTCTGCAGGCACACCTTGCTTCCGTGGTTTTGGCAGGCGTAATGGTGAGCGCAGGAGGAAGTCCGTCCGTGGTTGCATTGTCAGCCAAGACCTATCAGTTATCAACTTGGTGATTGTCAAGAAGGGTGAGAATGATCTGCCAGGCCTTACCGACACTGAGAAGCCCAGGATGAGGGGACCCAAGAGGGCTTCCAAGATCAAGAAGCTCTTCAACCTTGGCAAGGATGATGATGTCCGCAGCTATGTCAACACATACCGCAGGACCTTCCTTAACAAGAAGGGTGAGCTTTCAACTATTTTAGTTTACTGCATTAACCTTTTTCTTGTTCCACCGTGGATCCTGATGTGTTATTTTGCCCTCTTTCACTTTTCTCAAGGAAAATTATTGTTTCCTTCTAATATCATAGTGCTTGTCTGAACAGTTTTGTGTCTCCTGTTTACTTTTTTCTTACCTGGATCATATTGATTGTTGTTTCCAGGCAAGAAGGTGAGCAAGGCCCCCAAGATCCAGCGTCTTGTGACTCCCTTGACACTCCAGAGGAAGCGCGCCAGAATCGCAGACAAGAAGAAGAGGATCGCCAAGAAGAAGTCTGAGGCTGCCGAGTACCAGAAGCTGCTTGCACAGAGGCTGAAGGAGCAGAGAGACCGCCGGAGCGAGAGCATGGCCAAGAGGAGGTCGAAGCTGTCTGCTGCCACCAAGGCACCTGCTGCCTCTGCCTAAGATGTTTACAGTCTTCCGTTATTAGTTGTAATAGCGGAAGAATTTCTCGCACTTTGTTGGATGATATGAATCTAGCTGCTACTTTCAGCGTTTGTTGAGTTGTAATTGATGCTGTTTTGCGTGAACATGGGTACCTTAATCGTCAGGAGTTTGTTACTGAATGAACAAAATTGCGTGAACTTGGATAATTGATGCAGTTTTGTGTGAACATGGAATCTTATCAAGAGGTACTACTAAAGTTCTATGGTGGTTCAGGTTGAGGTATCCCCTCTTATCAGTCACTTAACATTTGTCAGTACTTTAATTTGTTCCATTTGAATTCTGAATTTACTATTGATGTTTTCATACATCCTGACTGCAATTTGTACTAGATGATTTTCCACCACATCATAAGATTCTTGAAATATAATATAGGCTTGTATTGAGTCTTTTTTTGTTTGAAATGGAATTGGGACAGAGTGTTCTATAGGTTCACTATCTTGAGGCAATCAATCTTATGTGTAAGAATCAAAAGTTTAACGTCAACGGAGCTCCGACAAAGATTTATGCCGTCTTCTTGTGGCGGTGCGGTAGAGTTTACCGTCGATGATTGCAGTTTCAGGGCGTTGGTCCTCAGGGGCACATGTACAAAGACTTCCTAACAGCGACAACTGTTCACTCTGTTTGCAGTAGTGGTCGTTGGATGGTCTTGAAATCTTGACTTAGTTTTTGTTATGTTTGACATGCTTTAGTTTTTCGGTCAACTTCTATAATAGATCGGATCCTTTTCAGAAGAAAACTTGCCAAAGTTTTGTTAAGATCGTGCCAACAATCCGAAGCTTGGGAGATTTTCCTTTTTTTGCGTTTGTTGTGTTGCGATTCCCTTTCCTATGTTGCAAGTTTCACTTCTGGATTGCATGTTTAGTCTGCTCTAAGGCAACCAAGAGATACGAAAGCTAAAACTAGTCAACTAAAAGTTGGATTTTTTTTTTCAAAATGTCCATTCACCTCCTCATCCTCCTACTCTAGATCATATATTTGAGTATTTGACCCTACACCGTCCTTAACTGTGTCATCTTCCCCTTCTCATCACAGTTGAACTATGTAGTCATGCAGAATTTTCCTTAGTGGCGGTCAATTCTTTATGCCTTTGTCTTGCTCTCACAATATAAGACATTCTATGCTAGCTTGCAAAAACGTTTTATATTGTGCGACAAAGGGAGTACCTGACTTCCTTCCTTTCTTCTTTCGCATTTCTTTGTCGGAAACCCCGATGTTGGTTAAATAAATGTGTTGATTCAAGATCAAAGGCAAGTAATAATCCATGAAGAAATTGAAAATGAGATGTGATTAACACTTTAGACCACTTTATGTTCTTCATGATATCGGGTATGTTTACAAAAAACTACCACAACTAGATGCCACAATTGGGCCTAGTTATCGGCTCAAATCACTCCGCTCTTTTCCCCAACCGCACTAGAGGCGATTTGGGGGGAGAAACCAATGGCCCCTTCCTTCGCCGGCAAAGCCACAAATCCCCACCTCCATCGGCCGGCCCAGGTGCTTAGGCTTCGGTCGATAGTTAGTGTTGGCATCATCTCTCCTTGGGGCGTCGATCCGGTCGAGGGGACAACATCGCTTCGGAACAAAGTGCCGCTACTCTCACCCCATCTTGGCGGTGCTCTAACCGGTCCCAAGGAGTTTATGGCTGAGGTGTCTCGCCGGTCTTCGGATCCAACTAGCATAGGTGTCGGTGGTGACACCCATCGACTCCCTTGGTGGCAGCGTGATCCGCCTATGCAGAAAATTAATGGTGGTTTCAAGTAGGACTTGCAAATAAGGCAGGTGATATCCTCCTTCAACCATGTCGAACAAAGATATGTGTGTGTGTGACAGTTTAGCGCCTCTACTTTAAAATACCCGAACTACGGTCCAAGAGCATGATTGGTTCGATGCCAAAAGTTGGCAATAGGGCTGCAAACGAGTCGAGTTCGAGCGAGTTGGAGTTGGCTCAGCTCAACTCATATTAAAATTCGAGCGAGCTCAATCTGAATGAAGCTCAAGATCGAGCTGTAGAACATGACTCGTGCTCAGCTTGTACCGATCTCGAGCTAGTTTCGAGCTAAATAAAATGATAAAAATTATAAATCTATGATGATTATTCAGACTAGATAAGGACACAACACGACACAACTTTGTACGTCAGTCTCGTCGTGTTCGGGAGAGCTCCGAGCACATCTTTGTCTCTTGGGCGAACTAGAAATAGATGGTGGTCTTTGTGGACGAAAAACAAGAAAAAGAAGGTGCATATGCTGGGAAATTTTGCCAAAAGCAATAGGATATTTAACACATAGCCGATCACGTACCATAATTAGACCTAAATCTTCTCTACACTTAATTAAGCTACCATGTTTGCTAGTTAATAAATGGAGAAAAAACATGGACATCATATATTGTAACAAATTATCTTATTTTCATTTAATATATGGCATAATCATTGAACATAATGGTATTATGTCGAGCTATCGAGCTAAAATCGAGCGAGTCAATATTGGCTCAAGATCGGCTCGTTTCTCCATCCAGCTACATAAAGTGTTCAAACTCGGTTCATTTATTTTCGAGCCGATCTCGAGTCGAGCCAAAAAACGAGTCGTTCTCGAGTGGCTTACGAGCCTCGAGCTTTTCTTGCAGCCCTAGTTGGCAATGCCAATAGTTGGCAAATACCAAATGTTGGCTAGTGATTGGTCGGTTATCAATTTTTCTTCTCAACCTTACAAAAAGTTGCCAACATTTGGCAACTTTTAATTTTGCCAAATGTTGGCTTGCCAAATATTGGCAATGCCAAATATTAGCATCAAACCAATTATGCTCCAAATACTTGCGCTAGGGGTTCATTTTGGTCCGTATGTACGATTTCGTCTATGTATTCGCTGACTTGTCCGAGTCAGCGCCCGCCGGCTAGGCTTTGACCGCCACCTCGTCGAGCGCCCGCCAGCCAGGGTCAATAGTAGTCCATCCGATTTTTTTTTGCAAAAATACCAGCACCTGGTCGCACCTGACCATAAATCCCAACCACCTGGTCGGACCGCACCCGCTGTCTCCCTCTCCTCCCGCACCCCTCTGCTCGTCGGCGTCGATGACGGCTCGATGAGCACGTCGTCGGACGTTGAGCCGCCGCCGTCCGCGCCATTCGGGAGGGGCCTGCGCAATGTTCCTCTTGCTCCTGCGCATCACCGTGATGATGCCTCACCGCCCCTGTACGGTACGTCGCCATTGCCAGCAGCTCCGGTGCTCGATCTGTAGAATCTAGCTCCGGTAAATAGTTCCTGGTGGGATCAATTGCGCGTACGAGCTAGGGTTTGGGCGTTTGTTGTACTTTCTAACGGATTGGTTGTGGATGGTAGGGTTTTAGCGGTTCTTGATGAACTTAGTGGCAGGCCAAAAATAGTGCGAAGTCCTGTGTTAGGATGGGGGGTTCTCGGTTGTTGTAGAGACCTGGAGTGGTTAGGGTTCTTTCTCCCCCAATTTTTCATGGGTCCAGGGGCTAGGGTTTAAGAAGTAAAGGTTGATTTCAGTGTCAGAGTTCATTTGGTGTGATCTGCTTTTATTTTGCAATTACATTAGCTCCGATTTACCAAAGATGGTTGCTTTATGAACTGTAAGATCATACATTTTTCACAATCTTAGGAGGAGGACCGGCATGATTTAAATGAGTAGAGGGAATCGGTCCACCATAAGTTGGAGGTTCCACATGGGCATAGATGCCGGTGCCATTTCTATCACTAGTAGAAGGACCCTTTTCACTGTTAGCCTCCCCCTTGTCGGAGGTAGCATCCGTCACCTTGTTAGTGGGATCACCCACTTTCATCGGCGAGGTAGACAGTTTAAGTCCTTCTAGGAATTTAGTAAACATGCTTTCAATCTCGGTCGTCATGGAGTTTTTCAATGTGCCTAAAGCCACATTGAATTCCTCACGAGAGACCGCAGTTCCCCCATCGGCCGTAGACGAGGTAGGATTCACACCGGAGTGCTCCTCCACAACCTCTATGGCGTCAACCATACTCTTCGGACAGCAAAATCCTTAATAAAGAGATGAGGCTCTGATACCAATTGAAAGGATCGATATAGTTGACTAGAGGGGGGGTGAATAGGCAACTAACAATTTTTAAGCTTTTCTTTACCAATTTAAACTTTGCAACAAGATAGGTAGTCTAGATATGCAACTATGTGAGCAACCTATATGATGCAATAACAACTAGCACAAGGGCAAGCAAGGGATACAACACAAGTAAGCTTGCAAAAGTAAAGGCACGAGATAACCAAGAGTGGAGCCGGTGGAGACGAGGATGTGTTACCGAAGTTCCTTCCTTTTAAGGGGATGTACGTCTCCGTTAGAGTGGTGTGGAGGCACAATGCTCCCCAAGAAGCCACTAGGGCCACCGTATTCTCCTCACGCCCTCACACAATGCGAGATGTCGTGATTCCACTATTGGTGCCCTTGAAGGCGGCAACCGAACCTTTACAAACAAGGTTGGGGCAATCTCCACAACTTAATTGGAGGCTCCCAACGACACCACGAAGCTTCACCACAATGGACTATGGCTCCGAGGTGACCTCAACCGTCCAGGGTGCTCAAACACCCAAGAGTAACAAGATCCGCTAGGGATTAGTGGAGGGAATCAAATATCTCTTGGTGGAAGTGTAGATCGGGGCCTTGTCACCCAATCCTGAGCAAATCAACAAGTTTGATTGGCTAGGGAGAGAGATCGGCCGAAAATGGAGCTTGGAGCAACAATGGAGTTTAGGGTTGGAAGAGGTGGGTCTTCTTGGAGAAGAAGACCCCCTTTTATAGTGGGAGGACAATTCCAACCGTTCCCCACCACTTAGCCCGTGACCCACGGAACTACCGCACCACAGGCGCGGTACTACCGCACGGGCATGCGGTACTACCGCGCCGCAGCACGGTACTACCGCGCCGCAGCACGGTACTACCGCATGGAGCGCGGATGTAAAAAATTACATCCGCGCCTACTATCGCTTGAGCAGCGGTGCCAGACCAGAGCTCGCGGTACTACCGCTCTGAGGAGCGGTACTACCATGGGAGCCTACGGTACTACCGTGCCGGAGCCTGGTACTACCGCTGGCTCCTGCGGTAGTACCACTCAGAAGAGCAGTACTACTGCTAGCCTGAGAAGAGCAACACGGAGGCCTTCATTTCGGAGAGACAAGGTGAGATGGAGGAACACTCCAAGGAGCTCGAGTAAAGGCGGTGCAAAAGGGAATGTGTACGTGAGATTCCACCCAAACCTTTCCAAAGCGGACCCCCTCTTAATAGTACGGCTTTCCTATGACTCAACTCCACCGAACCGAACCGTAGAGAAATGCCGTCTTCAATAATCTTCAAGGGGCGTCAAATCGTCTTGTGTTTAGTAGTGATGTATCTGAAAAGCTCAATACACACAATTAGTCCGCAAAGGCATTATCATCAATCACCAAAACTACTTAGGGACAAGAATGCCCTTACAACAACACTATGACAGGAAACATGAAGGATTGTGCTCTGAATGGCAACCACTTCCAACAGATTTTCCTTGATTATGATGAGAGCATGAGATCATTTATTTCTCCTGCTCCTGTTCACTCTGATGATGAGGATCCTCCAGTTGCCAGGTTCAGTGGCATTAGGCCCAAGAAGGAGAATGCACACCAGTAGCAAAAGGAGCAGCCACAACAACAGCAAGAGGAGTAGGTTGAGCTCACTATAGTGGAACAGGAGCAGGCTGAGCTACCTCAAGTGGAACAGGAGCTACCTGAGCATGATCAAGAGCATGAGCATTATCAAGAGCATGAGCTAGATGAAGCAGAGTCAGAAAGTGGAGCGGAGTCAGAAGAAGATGATTTCATACCACCCTAGCCAGGAACTATTTACCTTTCATCTCAGTTTGGGTTTAGGGCCAGAAGATCCTGTAGGTTTTTGAACATGGATGCAACAGATGCAGTTGGTGATTTAGTAATCCATGGTTCAGATGAAGAATACAATCTTCAGCTTGTTGATTCAGACATTGATCTTGAAGATGATGATGAATTATTTGCCAGAAATGTTGATTGTGAGAAAGGTAAAGGAGTAGCATTGCAAGAAGAACATGATGATCCTACTGAAGATGTGGATATGTGTCTGCCTTCTTCTGATGAAGATAAGGTGAAGCTGAATTTCAAAAGTTTTAGAGAGGAAGACCTCACTAAACCACAGTTCCATGTTGGCCATACCTTTGGTTCTGTTGAATTCCTGAGGAAAGCTATCAAAGAGTACAGTTGTCGGGAGAGAGTTGACATTAAATGTCCCAGAAATGATAGGAAAAGACTCAATGCCATTTGTGAAGATGGGTGCCCTTGGACCTTGTCCGCATCATTTGATAGGAGAATCAACTGCTTCATGTTAAAAAAATACAACCCAAAGCATACATGCATAAAGAAATGGTGTGTTAAGTCATTCACTTCTCCTTTTATGGCTGGAAAATATGTTGATTCTTTCAGAGCAGATGAAAACATGAATATGAATTTTTTTGCAAGGGTGGTTCAGAAAGATTGGAACATGACAGCAACAAGGAGCAAGCTCAGAAGGGCTAAGAGGCTAGTGAAGAAAGTCATTGAAGGAGATGAGCTGGAGTAGTACAACAGCATGTGGGATTATGCACAAGAATTCAGAAGATCAAACTCAGGCAGTTCTTTCTATGTGGGTGTCTCTGATGGCATATTTGGAAGTTGTTATTTCTCTCTGGATGCTTGCAAAAGGGGTTTCATGCAAGCTTGTAGGCATGTCATTTGTTTGGATGGATGCCACCTGAAGACAAAGTATGGAGGTGTTATGTTGTGTGTTGTTGGCATGGATCCTAATGATTGCATTTACCCTCTAGCTTTTGCAGTTGTTGAGGTAGAGAACACTGACACATGGAATGGTTTCTGTCAAATCTGAAGAGTGACTTGGGAATTGTAAACACAGAGCCATGGACTATAATGTCAGACAAGCAAAAGGGGCTGATCAAGGGAGTGAGGCAGCACTTTCCTGATGCAGAGCACAGACACTGTGTTAGGCATATATGGCAGAATTTTTAGCAAACACACAAAGGAGATGTTCTTAAGAACCAGTTGTGGAAGTGTGCAAGGAGCACAACACCAGAACTTTGGGCTGAAAGCATGGAGGAAATGAAGGCCATCAGCCTAGAAGCATACAAATAGCTTGAGCAGCTACCACCCAACACTTGGGTTAGGGGCTTCCAAAGAGAATTGGTTAAGTGTGATATCCTTCTGAACAACAACTGTGAGGTTTTCAACAAGTATATTCTTGAGGCTAGGGAGATGCAACTCAGATCAATGATTGACAAGAGCAAAACATAGCTCATGGTAAGATTCTACAACAAAAGAAAGGAGTCAGAGAGCTGGACTGGCTCAATATGCCAAAAAATTAGGAAAATAATTGAGAAGACTATAGAGCTGTCAGCCACAAGCATGGTTTCAGGGGCTGGTTATGGCATCTTTCAGGTTGACAACAGGAACATGACATACATTGTTGACATGAAGGAAGAAAGTTGTACATGCAAAAGGTGGGATCTTAGTGGAGTGCCATGTCACCATGCAATTGCATGCTACAGGCATGAGAGGATTGATCCTGAGAGTTTGGTGCACTCCTGTTACAGTATAGAAGCATTCAAGCTAGCATACAAACCCATTATCAAACCTTGCAGAGATAGGAGTGAGTGGCAGAAGATGAATGGTTGTGAAATCAAGCCACCTGTCTATGAAAAAAAGTAGGAAGGCCTTCAAACAAGAGTAGGAGAAAGCAGCCTTATGAGATTGAAAATAAAGATGTAACCAAGGTGATGAGCAGACATGGAATCATAATAACATGTTCATACTATCATGAATCAGGCCACAACATCAAAGGATGTAATCCAATAAAGGCTGGCATTTTGCCAAATCTAGCAGAGAGAACAACAAGAAGGGGTCCAAGGGCCATTCCTGATGATGTGTTAGATGATGAACAAGTTGATGTCCAAGGTACACAGGAGGAGGTTCATGGCACACATGATGATGGTCAAGTTACACAAGAGGAGGTCCATGTTGATGGCCAAGTTACACATGAGGAGGTCCATGTTGATGGCCAAGATACACATGAGGAGGTCATTGTCACACAAGATGATGGAGCAGATACACCAATTGTTTTTCAGGCAAATTCTCTACTTTTGTCCCTTCCTTTTTTTAATTGTATTTTTCAGGTACATTCCTTTTTTGTTGTACTGATACTAGCATGTGATGAATGTTTTGCACAGGTACGGCACTTTGGATTTACAATGTTGGATAGGATGCAACAATCCAGACATGTTCCTAGAGAAGATACTAAAAGCATTTTGCCAGATTCATCATTCATCTCACTGGCAGCAACTTCTCACACTTTAGCACAAACAACAACAACTACAAATGAAGGGAACCAGACCATGAAGTTGCTGAAGATGAAAAGAGAGAAGGAAAGACATATGGCAGCCAGGAGATATGCAACACTTGAGGCCATGAATGAGATGGCAGAGAAGAAAGCAGAGGAGGCAGAAGCAAAAAGGCAAGAAATTGCAAGGAGGAAAGCAGAGAAGTCAGAAAGAAGAAGAAGAGCAGCACAAGAGAAGAAAGCTGTGGAATCTACAGCAAGGCTGGAAGCTGCAGCAGCAAGAAAATCTGCATTGCAAGAAGAGAAGGAGGCCAGAGCTCTTGAAGCAATGGCAGCTAAAGCAGAGGCAGCACTCAAGAGAAAAAAAGATCAAGAAGCAAAGAGAACTATGGTAGCACTAAAGAGAAAAGAAGATCACGAAGCAAGGAAGAAACAACAAGAGGAGGCCAAGAGAACAAGAGCTGAGCAGAGGAAGCAACCAGGGCCAAGTGGACATGTGCCCAAGAGGCTGAAGAGAGTGAACATGTTCGATGAGTTTAGATGATTCAGTGTTGTTGCACTTATAATTTTTTGGCAAAAACTACAATGAGACTCTAACTGTTAGAGCTGAGATGATTCAAAATGAAAACAGTTAGAATGGTTTTGTCTTAACTGAACTTTATCAGATAACTAAGTGTTAAAATTCAGACAATTGTTAAAATTCAGACAAGTGTTAAAATTCAGTTAAATGTAAAAATTCAAACAACTGTTAAAATCCAGTTAACTGTTAGAATGGTTTTGTACTTATCTCTTCACTCATTTTTATACTTAAACTGCATAAAATAAAAAAATAAAAAAATAAAAACAAAAAAGGGGTGGCCTGGGTCTCGAACCCAAGACCTATGGTATTGAACATTAGGGGCAATGCCAATGGGGTAAGTACTAGTGCTTTGATCAAGGGCAGATACTAAACTAACTATTTAGTAGTTGTTAGTGGCTAAATGGCCCATGTCTCTTCGATTTCCTTCTCTGCTCTTTAAGCCCACCCACCCACCGCTCCACTCGCCACTCACATCCAGTCTGCAGTCCACCCACGTCGCCTCGGTTACCCCACTCCGCCCTCGCCGCCGACCACCACACCGCCGCCGGCGGCATGGAGAACAGCCCCGCCTGGCAGAGGGTCATCGATGACCTCGCAGGCGACGACAAGGCGATGCGCACGGACCAGAAGGAGATCGGGAAGTGGTTCCCGATCATTGCGATGCTGCGTACCACGCGTGTGGCCTCCTCAAGATCATGACCAACGACGAGCTGGACCGCGCCTGCACCGACCGCCTCGGTATCGCTCCTGCGCTCGTCCTCCACTTCGCGATGCAGGAGACGCGCTCCGACGACCCGGGCCAGCGCGCCCGATGGTGGAGGTACCGGTCGGCCACCGTGTCGCGGCAGCCGGATTCGTCGCGCGCTGGCTCGCGAGCAGAGCGCGTCCACAACATCGAGGTGGCCATCCACGCGCCTGTCAACACGGCCTACTGGGACCACTACCAGCCTGACCTCCTCGGGTGCGACGACGTCTCCGATTACATCTCGTTCGAGTCGGAGTCTCTGGCTCCGACGACGACTCTGGCTACGCCGCCGACTCATCCTGGTCGACTGGCTAGGAGGAGCCAGAGGTGATTGTCCTCTCTGACGACGAGCCAGAGGTCCAGATGGCGGCGCCAGTCGTCCCCGAGCCGGAGGTCCAGATGGTGGCGCCTGTCGCCAGGAAGGGTGACAAGCACTGCCCCATTGACGTCGAGCTGCTTCCCGATGTTCCTGACATCGTCAAGCAGGAGGTGGAGGTGGTCTTGGCCCTGGAAGCACAAGTGGAGGGTGACAAGCAACCAGAGAGGAAGAAGAGGAAGGTGGCACATGTGGAGGTTCGCCACTCAGAGCGCATCCAGAAGCTGAAGAAGATGACATGCAGTTGCAGGCATGAAGAAGTTGCAGGCAGTAGTTAGATATGCTGAAATATACATATTTTCAGCATATAAGTTAAAAAGTAGTGTATTTTGTCAGGTGTGCTTGTATATTAAGCACATAAGTTATTTCTCAGACAATGTTGAACTAAGTGGCAGTGGCAGATGAACTATGTTGGCAGTTTAACTATCTTGATGCTATATAAGTGGAAGTTGAACTATCTCATGTTGTTTTATGTTATCTGTTGATGTTGTTGATGCATTCTTGTAGCTACATAAGGCAACAACCCAAAACTGTCTTGTTGCTATATAAGGCAATAATCCAAAAGTGTCTTGTTGCTATATAAGGCAACAATCCAAAAGAAAAAGTGTCTTAACTGAACTTTGTCTTCACTGGATTTTGTCTTAACTGAACTTTGTCTGACAAGTGTTAAAATTCAGTTAACTATAAAAATTCAGACAACTGTTAAAATCCAGTTAACTGTTAGAATTCAGTGTTATCTTTTCAAACAAATTTCAGCAGATTGTAAAATTTAGACAAGTGTTAATTGCATACTGTAAAATCCAGTTAATTCAGACAAGTGTTAAAATTCAGTTAACTGCAAGCATTCAGTTAACAGGGAGGGGAGTGGAAGCAGAATAAGTAGGTTGTCAAGTAACACTTGAGCAAAGCGCCGTTCTTATCACACTGGCATTGGACGCAGTTCCTCACACCACATGTCCTGGGTTTGAGACCCAGGCAAAACTTTTTTTTGTGTGATTTTTAATTTTTTTTGTTTAATCAAAATTTGGTACGTATGTTCAGTTTGCAGCAAATTCAGCAATACAAATTCAGACATACAAATTCAGTCATAGAAAGGAGCAAATCTTTCCAAAATAAGAAACACTGACAGTTAGCTTCAATTGACAGAAAGTAAAAATGACACAAATCCAGGAGTAGGTTCATGTTCATTTGACAGAAAGTACACATTGTAGGAAAGATACAAAGTCACTTTTCAAATTCAATCAAATTCATTCAGCATGGCCTTCAGCTTCATTATCTTCTCCCTGGTGGCCTCTTTGTGTTTGAATAGGTCACCAATCATGTACTCAAGCTTCCTTTTCTCATGCTTCAAATCACCCCTCTCTTGAATCACTTGGTCCCTCTCCTGCGCTGCTTGGTCCCTCTCTTTCTCTGCTTTAACCCTGAAGATCTGATGAATGTTGGTCACTGACTTGTCTGTCATCTTCTTCTTCTCAAGTTCTTCCTTTAGATCAGTGAAAGCAAGTTGTGTGCTACCTAATTGGCTCATTGTCTGCTCCTTCTCAGTCACCATCTTAGCAAAATCAAGCTTGAAATGCCTCAACTCATTCTCCATCTTCTTCTTCTCATCAAGAAGCTTCAAGTTTTCTTCAGCAGTCACAACATTCTGTCTGAGCCTCTGTTTTTCTCCTCTTCATACATGGTCCATATACTATCTAGGCTCATCTTCAGAGCATCAAGCCACTCAGGGTCAACCCATTCAACATATCTCCATTTAGGTACCTCCTAACAATTTAGACCAAACAAAAAATTCAGTTAACTGCCAGTATTCAAATGCCACAAATGACTTAAAACATACTACAAATGACTTCCTGTTTAACATTGCCAAATGCAAAAAAAATTACTAACCTTCTGTGCAGAAGCTAGAAACCTTCTGCCACTATCAACAGATTCAAATGCCACATGCTTCTCACACAAAGATCCATGCCCACATCTAAAGCTAGGCAGATCTGTAGCCAAGCCACTCCATTCCTCACAGAAAATTGTGGCAGGTGGCTAAACAAAAGAGAGACATTTGAAATCAATTTACAGAGAAACCCTAGTTGAGAAACCCTAGACTGGGTGGGGAGCACACTAACCTTGTTGGTCATATAGTCATCTTCAGAAGAACTGGGAAGATCATCCCAGGACACCATGGTTACTGCTGGATGAATATGAGAAGGGGATCTGTTGGTGCTATTGGACAGAGGAGATAAGGGATCTGGTGGTGCACGAAATTGAAGATGGCATATGAGGAAGAAGAAGGGGATCTAGTGGTGGTGGTGGTGGTGGTGGTGGACTGGTGGTGGACCAAAGCTACATGTAGAGTGCAAGTCTAAACTATAGTGAATTGACAAGGCATGAATCAATCAAGAAGAAGCTAGGAACTGGCACTTACAGTGTGGTTGACGCACTTGTAGAAGATCCATCCATCGTGCTCATCGGTGCTAGACCGGTAGAACCTCACCTGGTCGCCGCAATCCGAGCACCCGATCAATGGTACATCAACGGAGCGGCCACGCAATGCAGAGCGGACGAAGCTGGAAGACGACATGACGACGGGGACGGAGGAGGCGGAGAAGGGCCTCGGCAATGGCTGCGACGGTGATGGAGGGCGTCGACGTCGGCAATGGCTACGACGGCAGGGACGGGAGCTGGGCTAGGGTTGGGAGGAGAGGAAGAGGAGCGAGGGGATAAGAGAGCGGCCGACCAAGTGCGCGGCGCGGTCGGTCCGACCTGGTGTTTTCGCAAAAAAAAAATGGATGGACTACTATTGACCCTAGCTGGCGGGCGCTCGACGAGGTGGCGGTCAAAGCCTAGCTGGCGGGCGCTGACTCAGCCAAGTCAGCGAATATGTAGACGAAATCATACATACGGACCAAAGTGAACCCCTAGCGCAAATATTTGAACCGTAGTTCGGGTCTTTTGAAGTAGTAGCGCTAAAGTGTCACCCGGCTCAAGTTATGTGACCCACAGTAAATTTTTCTCTTTTGAGAGGTGGATCAGTGTGTGTGTGTTTGTGTTGTGTTTTTGGGGTCCTTCACCGTGCAACTTGCAAAGCCCAAATACTCATCCGCAGCCTGGCAAAGTTCGTTGGCAGTTGCCAACAGGCCATTTTCATTCGCAATGTTCTTTGTTTTGAAGCTTAAGGAGATATCACGGGAGCCCATAAACAATATCTTCGTGCAATTAAATGTTCAATCTAGTACTAAGACAAACTAGCTTAGCAAAATTCTTCAAATTTTGACAAGCTCATTTCACCTGCCTATAACAAGCTAATTTCATCATGCAAATGCCAAACAAGTCAACCATCAACATTTACCTCAAGGTTAATATTCATGAAGTACTCCCTCCACATGAATATAGATGCATTTTAGAGTGCAAATTCACTAATTTTGCTCTGTATGTAGTACATAATGGAATCTCTACAAAAACTTGCATCTAGGAACGGAGGGATTACTTAAATTGGGAAATAATACAGAAGTAACGAGCAGATTAAATGGCAAGTACTTGAGTAGAAACCAACATACAACGATAGAGTACTCATCATGTTCATGGTAACCTGCATCAGGTACAAACCCAGGAAAACTACTCCAGTAACAAAACTTCCGATAATAAAGTACGCATGTTCACGCAAAACTGCATCAATTACCAACCCAAGAAAACTGAAAGTAGCGGGTAGATTTTTCCAACAAAGTACGAAGGACTGTAACCATCTTAAGCAGAGGCAGCAGGAGCCTTGGTGGCAGCAGACAGCTTCGACCTCCTCTTGGCCATGCTCTCGCTCCGGCGGTCCCTCTGCTCCTTCAGCCTCTGTGCAAGCAGCTTCTGGTACTCGGCAGCCTCTGACTTCTTCTTGGCGATCCTCTTCTTCTTGTCTGCGATTCTGGCGCGCTTCCTCTGAAGGGTCAAGGGAGTCACAAGACGCTGGATCTTGGGAGCCTTGCTCACCTTCTTGCCTGGAAATAACAATCAATGTGATCTAGGTAAGAAAGAAGTAAACAAGACACACAAATCTGCTCAGATATGCAGTATGATAATTTTCCTTAAGAAAAGTGGAAGAGGGGAAAATAAGATCGACGATGGAACAAGAATAGAGCTAATGCAGTAAGCAAACACAGTTGAAAGCTCACCCTTCTTGTTAAGGAAGGTCCTGCGGTATGTGTTGACATAGCTGCGGACATCATCATCCTTGCCAAGGTTGAAGAGCTTCTTGATCTTGGAAGCCCTCTTGGGTCCCCTCATCCTGGGCTTCTCAGTGTCGGTCAGACCTGGCAGATCATTCTCACCCTTCTTGACAATCACCAAGTTGATAACAGACAGGTCTTGGCTGACAATGCAACCACGGACAGACTTCCTCCTGCGCTCACCGTTGCGCCTGCCAAACCCACGGAAGCAAGGTGTGCCTACAGAATTGAGGCAAAAAACATAGGTAAGAGTTTGATTCAAGAGGGAAAGATTGTAGTTAAGAAGTACCATGGAAATAAAGTTATACCCCTGTGAAGCAGAAGGCGGACACGCCCAGAAGTTAGCACTCCTTGCTTCATTGGGAAGCCCTGCTTATCACAGCCACCCATGATCTTGAAGATGTAACCCTTGAATTCCTGAAAATGCAGGAAATGACAGATATCTTTGATTAAAACTATCAAAACATCAGCTGAAGGGTTATGCATCATGAAGTTGACAGTAGATTACCTCACCCAGAAGATCACCAACTACCTCCTGGGAGATTCTCTTGTCATAAAGGTTCCGCCTGTAGTTCATACGAAAATGTTAGATAACCAAACCAAAAATTAAAATAGTAAACTACAACTGCAAAAAATTATCAATCAACATACATTAATATACTGACGATTAGCCCACTAAAAGCCTGCTTATTGTGATTTCAGAAGTAAACTACTTTGTTTTATTACATTGCCCACAAAATAGTTCAAAATAGCTAATTTCATCATGTCATGGGGACATGTGTAACATTTTTGAAGCAGATCAAAAACAATTCAACCTTTTCATGGCATCACAGGGTCCATTGTTTTCTATGCTTCTTCAAAAACTAAAGTACTGAGCATCACAAGATATTTGAATCCATTCACCGTTAATCAACTTGTTAAGAATGTGGGAGGGGTTGGATATGCTTAACCGTCTAATATTGCTGTGCGCTTGCTATACACAATTCGTGAGTAAACAATCTGAATATACATTTATCTGCAGCTCAAAGTGAGAAAATAAACATAGTGTGCTCCAAGCAATTTGAAACCACATTTGAAAATAAAATAAATAGCAAAAATCCTTGATACAGTATTACTGTTATAAGAAGACCGTCAATAGAACTCAAAGAAGTTTAATTCCAGTCTGCTCCAACATCAAAAGCTACAACATGATTCTAATCGCACCATAACACTTATAAGAGCGTCCTAATAACACACAATGATAAATAATGGTTCCCCGCCACCCAATTCAACAAAGTAACAGGACTAGATGCACAAGACTACAGCATTCACGATACGCTAAACAGAAAGGCGATTTCCCAAAAGCAACCGAGCATGGCGATTATACGACACGGATCTAAAGGACGAAGGGCGGGATGGGGAACAGACTCACAGCTTCTGGTCGTCATCGATCTCGACCTTCTTCTGGCACCCCGTGGTGGGGTTCGCGATGTTCAGCTGAAACCAACACAAAAACCACACGAATCAGGAACCTCACAGGCACAAGATCACATCTGCGCGCATCGGGAGGTGAGGAGAGCGCAGTCTCAGGTCAGATATGCGCGCATCGGGGGGAGAGGAGGAGCGCGTACCTTCATGGTGGAGTCGCGGCACGAGCTCGCCGGCGGCGAGCAACCCGGGCGCTGGGTGGAGCGGCGGCGGCGGCGGCGGCGCGGTTGCTCGAGGGGTAGGGTTTTGGGCGAAGAGGGTGCGGCGGAAATGTGTGGAGCTGATTATATAGGTGGGGGCGTTGAGTGGGCCGCTATTGTCCAGCCACGGGCTCCGAAGTTGATATAGGCCTGAAGTGCAAAATGGGCTTGTGCCTCAAAAAAAGAATCAACAACACTTGGGAGCGACACGTTTGTCTCAAAAAAAAAAGAGTAATAAATATTGTCTCAAAAAAAAACTTGGGAGCGACACGTCCAACACATGCCGAAATAAAAGTAAATGAGCGAACCAACCTGTGGTTGAGATGGTTAGGTGGACAGTGGTATCCCCAACCCACCAGGGTTCAAATCCTGGTGCTCGCATTATTTCTGGATTTATTTCAAGATTTCCGACGATGTGCTTTCAGTGGGAGGAGACGTTCCCGTCGACGACGAGGCGCCTACGGTGGCTTCGTAAATCTCAAGATGATATGCCGGCTCAGTCTCTCGCGAAGAGTTGATGTGGAGACAGAGGTCTCAGATTCAGTGGCTCTCACAAGAAGATAGGAATACACGCTTTTTTTCAGCTCAGGGCCTCAATGAGGAGAAGGAAAAACCTCATTAAAGCGTTACGGAGACCGGACGGACAATTGACTGAAGACCCGACAGAGATGCATGCCCTAGCACCTGATTTTTACAAAGGTGTTCTATACATCAAAAAGAGTGCAAGGAGTTCAAGAGGTCTTGAATCATGTCCCGGTTAAAGGGACAACAGAGATGAACGAGATGTTGACAGTGTGATGCGGAGCATTCCTCGACTACCCGCACCAACACTCCATCACCACCGCAAGCACCGAGAGGACCAATGAAAAGAGCATGTGCACGCAACACCGAGAACGAGGTCAATTCTGTCCTCTTCGAGTTTCGTTTGGTTTCACATGAGAATTGAATTCTAGAGACTCGCTATGCATTCTTAGGCACCAAGAAGATGATCGTGAGAAGGAGAAGAAGGAGACTCGAGCACCTGCGGAGCAAGGGAGTGGAGAGGAGAACGAGAAGAAGGAAGAAGGGAGCAAGGAGGTGAAACCCCCTGGACACCCCAGGTGCCCGGCCCCTCCAACACCGGGTGCCCGGCCACCCTCCCCTGGGCGCTGCTCCGCCTGCCCCGGGTGCTCGGCCCCTTGGGCTCCGGGTGCCCGAGCCCCTCGCCCAGCCGCCTGCCACCCCCGGGTGCCCGGGACTTGGGCCCCCGGGTGCCCGGCCCTTGCACCGCCAGCCGCTGGGTGCCGCCCCCTGGTGCCCGGGCTTGGGACCCCCTGGTGCCTAGCCACACTCCAGCCGGCCCCTGACCTGGCCAGGTGCTCGGCCCCTTCGCCACTGGGTGCCCGGTCCCGCCTGAGCGCAGGTCTCTGACCGGTCCGGGTGCCCGGCCGGTTCCTCCCTGGGTGCCCGGACCGTTCCTTCGTGGCTACGCATTTTAGGGACTTTTTGGTCCTTTGTACCCCTCTTTCTCCAAGTTTCGTCCCTAGCCTTTATATACCCTTTACCTAGCTCATTTGGAAGGATAGGAAAGTATTTTAGAACACCAAAGAGAGCTTTGCTCCTTGTATCCTCTCCTCTTGGAGATCAAGCCCCCACCTAGGGAAGAATCCTTTGGATTGTCAAGGCCTCCTCTTGGAGAAGATCATCATCAAGACCTCACCTAGTGGGAAGAACTTACCTAGTGCTATTTTCCTTGAATTGTTCACGTAATCTTGTGGATCTCAAGTATGCTACTCTAGTGGATGTGATATTTGGGTTTGTCTGAGTGTTTTGTGCCTTGTGTTCTTCCTCCTTTTCTCCCTCCAAGTGTGAAAAGATCCCCTTTAGGGTTTCACCCTACAACATCTTGGTATCATGAGCAAGGTTGATTCACATCTTGGAGTCCCATCCCCCCATTTGCTAGCTTGATTTTGTTGTTTTTCGTCCAAATTCGAAAATCCCCACAAAAATAGCCCCAAAAAATTTTCTTGCAATTTGTTGGATCTTGTGAGATTTGGTTGTTTTGGTCCATGGATTTGATGTTTGGCAAGTGGATCTAGCTTCTCCCCAACAATCACCACCCTTCCCACCACGGAATCCTCAGAATTTTGCTTTTCCCCCAAATTTTCCGCCCAAATCAGAGACCACCGGGTGCCCGCACCTCGAACCACCGGGCACCCGCATCCCCGGGCCGTTTGCCCCAACCGACCCCGGGCACCCGCACCTCCCCCCTGGGTGCCTGCACCCCCCGAAATCAGCCGAACTACACCACCAATTTGACCATAACTCCCAAATCCCAAGTCCGTTTTTTTGTTCTTTAGCTCGTTTGGAAGCTCTTGACATCCCCTCGTCCACTCATATCATTACCACCACCATTAGACTCCATCCAAAAAACCATCACAAAAACACCCACCTTCCGCATTTGACCGATTTTGAGTTGCAATTTCTGTTTCCTAAGGTGTTTCGGCTACTTAGGAGCGTGTGACATCGACATCACCATCATCACCTCGGAGTCATCTTCACCACTAACCGTAAGAAAGGATGGTAACCTCGACGATACTTACTTCTTACCTTGCTTTTGCATTGATAGCCCGAGCCATTTTGCGTTGCTTACCCATCGAGACTAGCGAGTTGAGAATTGTCGGGCCACGCTATTTGTGCACCGTAGTGATCGTGTTATCATCTTTCTACCATAAGTCTCTCCCGTGCATATCTTACATACTTGCCTCATATCATACTCGGATCGAGCATCAAGCATAGAAAAAAAAGCTTTTAAGCAAAAGAGGAGAAACAAAGAGCTTGTAAGCAATAGCATTGAGCCATTTTGCTTAGTTATATCATCTTGGTCATCGCATACATAGCATAGTTGGGATTGAAGACGACACATTTCTCTCATAGGTTGGTGCACAAGCGTATCTTGCCCATTTGAGCAATCGAGCTAGCGTCTCTCTAGCATTCGCACAACAAGAGCATTTTCCGTGGTTGCACATTTTGAGCTCACTACTTGGTTGTGCGGATCCCATCTATCTTCCGTGCATGTGTTCCTAGTGATATATTTGGGTTTGATCTATTTGCTTTACTTGCATTTTTTGTGAACCTTCTCAACCTTATCGATATCTTGACTAACATTTGCTTGAAATTTTTGCCACCATCCTAACCGAGATTCTCCATAAGCCTCTTATTTGTAGGTGTGAGAAACAAACCCGGTTCCAATTCTCCTATTGTGGCATTACATTGAGTGACACTTGTTACATCCTCAATCCTCGGAAAAATGTAACTTTGGTATTGTTCTCTCATTTTCCTACTCACCCCACTTGGTTATGATGGATAGGCCAAACTCGTCGGTGAACCCACTTTTCGAGGAGCAAGGTGATGATTCCGGCTTCGTCTCCAAGAACCACTTCTTCATCGCGCAACGAGCGCTTCATCAAGAAAGCGAAGCATTGGGTGAACGCTTGGAGAAACTCGCCTCCGACCTTCGTGAATCTGAAACAAGGAACCACGACTACATCGACGCCAAGTTCACCATACAAATGGAAGAGCTCCGCAACATGATCGTGCGATGCCCGTCTTCCTCAACTGCTTCTTCAAGATGGCGCCACTCAAGCCACCGTACAAGTCGGCAATCTTCGTACTACTCCTCTTATGATGCAAGTCCTCCACGAGCTCGCTTTCCTCATCGTGATGATCCTCAAGATCGCCAAGTGCAAGAAAATCCATTCCATGGCAATGGCTTACAAGACCGAGTTCGAGCACGTGAAAGGGCGCGACAACAAGCGCAAGAAGCAATGGAGTAGGAGCAAATAGCTCCACAAGTGCAACGTCAAGAACCTCAAGCTGGTGGTGCAAGCCGACAAGGTCAAGAACGTCATGAAGCTCAAGCACTCGAAGCACAACAAGCACTACGCGAGGCTACTAGAGCCATTGAAGAGCGCAACCGCCAAGTGCGAGAACAAGAGGAAGCTCTTCGTCGTGAGATACAAGAAGAAGCCGCGCATCGCGAAGAGCAACAAGAAAGGCGCAACCAAACGCATATCCCTCGTCCTCCTCCAAGACAAGAACGACACCAAGCGAAACAAGTGCTTCAAGACCCTCCTCCATGCCAAGAGCGACATCTCGAGGAACGAGCATTTGAGGATCTTCCTCCATGGCAAGAGCGATATCACAACCGCTACTATGATGAATAACTCTGCTACGACAAGCTCAAGTTCACCATGCCCAAGTTCTCCAGAAGCAATGATCCCGAAGACTATCTCTCATGGGCCTTGAAGGTGGACAAGATTTTATGCCTTCACAACTACGACGAGGAAAAGAAGATCACCATGGCCTCCCTCGAGTTCCAAGACTACGTTCTCATTTGGTGGGAACAAGTGATCGAGCGACGACATACAAGAGGCGAACCACCAATCACAACTTGGGAGGAAATGAAGGAAGTCATGAGAGCCCGCTTCAAACAGGGAGATAAGCAAGCCACCTAAAAAAACCCTGGAGCTCCCGCGATCGCAAGGTGATCTGGCGGCGACGGAGATAGAAAGGAGGGAGCGATGGCGTTGGTGAATCCGGCGGAGGACCCGGCGGATCGAGTCCCCATCGGGGGAGGGGCATCTGCGACGCCCCAGGCGGAATCAGTGGCGCATCGCGATCCCTTTGGGAGGGGGATTTCCATCGGGGGCGCAGCGAGCGAGCTGGATTGGGGAAAAATCAAGGCGGAATCAAGGCGGATCCTGTGGCGATCTAGAGATGCTGGAAGCAGATGAAGAGGCGTGCGGAGGAGATGTTGCGCGTGCATCCAGCAAAGGCTCTACCCGAGGCAGGGAGCGTGAAGACGGGCGGCTTCAACGGCAACAAATCCGAGGTACGGCCATGTGGTGATTCTCTGGCCTTGATCCCGTTCGGGATAGGGGCCCCGATTTTGGGCGCTAGTAATTTGGAAACGAGGATTAATGCTCAGGATTACAGAAAAGTTTACTCTTTGAGAGATTTGGATAAGGAAGAGAGAAATCAGGGGAGGAGCGTTTCTTGTACATCAAAGAAAAACAGAGAAATTAGTGGGATTTTATTATGGAAACTGCACATTTATGATCCTTTAATTCTCGTTAAGTGCATATTTCTCGTCCTGGTTGTGATGATTTTGGGAGAGGGGAAATACTATATTTTCATCAGAGGGGTGAGTCTCGGGTTACCAGCTCATCTGTCACAGTTAGAATTCCTGGCTTCCCTCTTAGTGTTCTTCCCTGGACGGGTTGGGATAGTGAGAAAGAGGGAGATGGAGAGGAGAGGGGAGGCGGAGAAGGAAGTGGGTCAGGGTTCAGGTTCTGTACCAGCGACCATGGGGAGGGGTTCTTCTGATTGGGCTCCTTCGCCTGAGGGTGAGGGGATGAAGGTGGCAAGGCGGCCTCGCGGGGATGGCTCCACGCTGATCATCGACATGAAGGCCGCGAGGAGGGCTATTAGTGGCTACCTGGTGGTAGGGCGATTTCTATCGCCCTTCCAAGTACATCCACGCATCCTCGCCGATGACCTCCGTGCTACGTCGGCATGGAGGCTGCAAGGCGAGGTCACCGTTCAGGAGGTGGACAGCGACGACGAGAGGTTCATCCTCAACTTCTCCGCCGATGTGGACAGACGCTTCATGCTGAAGGCCCAGCCTTGGCACCATAAGTGCGACGGGATCATTTTTGCTGAGTTCGATGGCAAGGGTAACCCGACGGAGGTGGATCTTGGTGCCATGGCTATATGGGCCCAGGTTCGTGACCTACCGTTTGAGCTTAAAACAGAAGAGGTGGGTTTGTCTCTAGGGGACCAACTCGGTAAAGTGATAACAGTCTCCCATCAGAATCACCTGATCGTAGAGAAGTATTTGCGTATTCGCGTAAAAATCCCGCTGCATGAGCCAATCAAAAATAGGGTAGAGTTCACTCCCTTAGGCAGCAAGAAAGCACTCCAATTTGATGTTCATTATGAAAAGTTGTCGTCGTATTGTGAGTGTTGTGGACTTGTAGGACATATGTCAGAAAGGTTTTGTAGGATTCCTAAAGAGAGTAGAGTACCTGCTTTTCAAAAAAATCTCAGTGTAGAGGCCTACTGGAAAGGCAACACATCTAGTAGAAGAAATCTTTTGTACACAGGCTTTAGTAACAAAAATACCTCCAAGGCAACTGAAGGTATGGTGGTCAAGGTTACTAAGGCTGTAAACAACCTCACGGTGAAAGAAAAATGTGCAGCATCATCCTTGACTTCGGCTATCCTAGCGACTGGAGGACCAGTCCAGGGAGGCCACTCGCTCGGCCAGGAGGGCCGGGGGCAGGTGCCTTCATTGCCAGCGCCCATGGTAGCTACTTCGGGTCAGGCGGACCCAGATCGCAGACCACTCAAGCACGCTAGCCTTGGCCAGGAGGGCCAAGGTTTGGCGGCCAGGAGTGCGCCCATCAGGGGGGTGCTGTCACTTGGCCAGGAGGGCCTACTTGGGGCGTCCCTGCATTCTAAGCGGGGTGATGGCCCTGGTCAGGAGGACCAGGGTGCACGCTTGGGTGCCCCTGCACCACTACTGCACCAAGGCCAGGAGGGCCATGTGCGGCTACACCTGGGAGCACCCCCATATTCCCAAGTGATGGCTAATGCTGCTGCCAGTCCGGAGTGTCCTATTGGACAGGAGGGCCAAGGGATCCACTCAAAGGGTGCAGCTAATGCCGTTTTTGATGCGGCTGACACTTTTAACACGCATAATCAGGTTTTATTTGAGCCTGGGGTGCTTGAGGCACTTACAGGAGCTGTGGCTGCAAGGCTAGCTAGCCCAGCTACGGCCATGGAGTCTGGAGTGTTTACTTTTACTGCTAAAAAGAATCCTATGCAGGGCAACGCAAAAAGAAAGGAGAGGAAAGGTAAAAAGAAGGGAGGGGATGAGAAAGCTGAGAGTGCTCGAAAAGAGATCATAGGAAAAAAGAGGGGTGATCCTTTTGGGGTTCCACCAACAGGGAGTGACCAAAAATTTTCTTTTGAGAGGGAAATGGATAGCTATGAGCGTGTGCTGTATGGTGACATGAGTGTTTCTTCCAAGAGAGTCTGTATGGGTAGAGTTGACACTATGAGGGATGGGGATGGTATAGTCACACATGTAGCAAAGGAAACATAGGAGGAGGAGGCATACATGCAATAGAGGAGGGAGTCGGTTGGAGATGATGGCGCATCGGCGGCCTCCGAGGAGGAGGACCGCCGGGCCAAATGAGGATCCTAGGATGGAACTGTCGTGGCATGCTCTCCCCCACGGCAGTTCGTGAGCTCTTGGAGCTCCAGCAGCGTACCAAGGCTGATTTGATCTTTCTCTCAGAGTCACACTTGAATAAATGTAAAGCAGATGAGCTGCGTTGTTCTTTATCTTTTGATTCGATGATTGTAATAGAGTGATGGTCGGGCCGGTGGCCTAGTCTTGTACTATAATAAGTTGAATAAAGTTGTTTCAAACTATGTGTCGTCTCATTTTATTGACATCCTTTTTATGAATGATAATGCTGTACATTGGTGGTTCACTGGTTTTTATGGTCATCCGGCTTGAAGTGATCGTAAGTAATCATGGGATAATATTAGGAATTTACATAATCTGGGTCATCACCCCTGGGTGATCTTAGGAGATTTTAATGAAATTTTATTGTCATCAGAAAAAGAGGGCGGAAATGCAAGACCAAATGCTATCATGAGATATTTTTGTAATTGTTTAGGAGAGTGTGGCCTCGAGGATATGGGTTGTATTGGTGACCCTTTCACTTGGAGGAGAGGCGATACTAGAGAGAGGCTTGACCGTGCGGTGTGCAATGTGGAATGGGTGAACAAATTCCCTTGGGCTGCGTTAATTAATGAGGAACATGTTCATTCTGATCATCGTCCACTCATACTGGATACGGAATATTTTAACAAGAATATTTTGATCATCGTCCACCCAAGGGGACGAGTAAAACAATTTGAAGCTAGATGGCTCAAGGAGGAAACGGTCGGCAAAATTGTTCGTACAGCATGGGAAAAGGCAAAAATGATGGGTATTAGGCCAAAGCTTGCTGATCGAACTCGTGCGCTTCAGTCAGATCTGCATATTTGGAACCGTGAGGTTTTGAGAGGCCCAAAACAGAGAATAAAAAAGCTAAAAAAAGAGTTGGAAAAACTACGGAGAGGCCCTATGAATGTGGATTCCCAAGGACGACAAAAGGAGATTTTGGTTCTCATTGAAAATTTGCTGGAACAAGAGGAGATTCATTGGGTACAGCGTGGTCGTGCAAATTGGTTATTACATGGGGATCGCAACACTTCTTTCTTTCATAACGCGGCAACGGCTAGAAAAAAACGAAACCAGATTAAAAAGTTGCTTGGGGATGACGGAGTCTGGGTGCAAGGTACGGAAATGAAGGATTATATTAAAGGGTATTTTTCAAAACTCTTCACGCCAGAAGTCTCACAACCAGACCCAGGAGTTCTCTCTCTTGTTAAAAGAAAAATGACAGATGAAATGAATAGGGCCCTCATGGCCCCATATACGGAAGAGGAAGTTAAGAAAGCCTTATTTGACATTGGTGATTTAAAAGCGCCAGGTCCAGATGGTCTTCACGCTATTTTTTATAAGAGATTTTGGTCTATGTTGGGAGAGGACCTGACAAAAGAAGTACTACAGGCGGTGAATACATGTTCAATACCGGCAGGCTGAAATGATACTGCAATTGTCATGATCCCAAAGGTTAACTCCTCAGAAAAGGTTACTCAATTTAGACCTATTAGTTTATGCAATATGGTGTATAAGGTTATTTCAAAAATGCAGCACGTCTGAAATTAATTTTGTCAGACATTATCAGCCCAACTCAGAGTGCTTTTATCCCTGGGAGACTAATCATAGATAATATTTTGGTAGCATATGAGTGTTTCCACACAATAAAACAGAAAAGAACAGGGAGGGAGGGGCTGTGTGCAATCAAGTTGGACATGCACAAAGCTTATGACCGAGTGGAATGGTCTTTTTTAAAAGCAATTTTGGTGAAGCTGGGTTTCAAGGAAAACTGGGTGAATTTGATTATGCAATGTGTGTCCTCGGTGGAGTACATGATTCGGGTTAATACAGAGGAGAGCGATAGCTTCAAACCCACTAGAGGGCTAAGGCAGGGGGATCCCCTCTCACCCTACTTATTCCTGTTATGTACAGAGGTCCTGACTGCCCTTTTAGCAGATGCGGAGGAGAGAGGAAATATCTCTGGCATAAAGGCCAGTAGGGAAGCTCCCTCAGTTTCCAATCTATTATTTGCGGATGATTCATTGATCCTCATGCGAGCAAATGCAATGAATGTGGAGGCCCCTAGAGCGGTTCTGAACTCTTACTGTGCCGCCTCGGGGCAGTTGGTGAGTGTCGAAAAATCCAGCATATTTTTTAGTCCCAATACAAAAGTGGAGGACAAAGCGCAAATCTGTACAATTCTAAATATTATGACTGGGGCACTTAATGATAAATATTTGGGATTACCTGCCAATGTGGGCATGGACAAAAACGATTGTTTTCAGTTCTTGATTGATCATATTATTATGAAGATTAGTGGATGGAAAGAAAAGTTGTTATCGACGGGTGGAAAGGAAATTTTGCTTAAGTCTGTTGTTCAAGCTATCCCAACATATGCAATGTCCGTCTTTAAAATTCCTAAAAAGATTTGCAAAGGAATCATAGACGCGATGTCGCAATTTTGATGGGGCGACGAGGACAATCAGAAAAGGATGCATTGGATGGCATGGTGGAAGATGTGTGTTCCAAAAGAACAAGGAGGAATGGGTTTCTGTGATATACACTGCTTTAACCTGGCGTTATTAGCGAAGCAAGCATGGCGTCTTGTGGATAATCCTGAATCATTATGTGCAACAATCCTAAGATCCAAGTATTTCCCCGAAGGTGATTTGATGAACGCGGTATTAAAGAAGGGCTCTTCCTTTACTTGGCAAAGCATTATGGCGGGAGTGGACTCTCTCAAGAATGGCTATATATGGAGAGTGGGAACAGGAGAAAATATTTACATATGGAGAGATGCATGGATCCCAAATTGTGCAGATAGGAAAATTATTACACCCAGAAGGGGGAATGTTTTGACGAAAGTTTCTGGTCTTATTAACCCAGTCACTAATGGCTGGGATGAAGATTTGGTGAGACAAACTCTATGGCCAATTGATGCCCATAGAGTCCTAGCGATCCCGATCCCTATGCATAATATGTCAGACTTTATTGCTTGGAGCTATACAACAAACGGTTTATTCACTGTACGATCAGCTTATGTGGAGGAATGGAATAAGCAACATGGGAGGAAGTTATAATACTCGAATGGTATGGGTAGAAGCAAGGTCAATCCTATTTGGGGTAAGATCTGGAAATTAGCTTGTCCGGTGAAGGTTAAAAAATTTATTTGGTGGACGCTTCATGGAACTCTTCCATGTCGTGTTACATTGGCCAACAGACATATAAAAACTCAACCAATATGCCCAGCATGTTTGGACGGGCCAGAGGACACGAAACATATATTATTTCTGTGTTAGGAGGCAAAAGATGTGTGGGAACATTTGGGGTTGTATGAAGTGGTCAAAAAAGCCTGCGTCGTTGATCGTGCAGGAGAGGTAGTCCTTGAATTCCTACTCCTTATGCCTGATCATGAACTACCCATCTTGGGCTCCCGGAATGCAGGGGAACTTATTGCTATAGCTGCTTGGTATTTATGATGGAATAGATGGAAACTAGTCCATGAGGGTAAGTCTCAGGAAGCGTCCCAAACCGCTATGGGGATTCGGGCTATAACATCGAACTATGTAAATGCCCACTCTCCTAAAGCAAAGAGAAAGAATGAAGGATGGTGCAGACCTCCTAGGGGTTTCGTTAAATTGAACGTGGATGCTTCTTTTGATCATGATCAGCTAAGAGGCACAGCGGGTGCTGTTATCAGGGATGAAAAAGGAAACTTCATAGTAGGTGGTAATTGGAGGATTCAGCACTGTGTGGATGCCCTGTTAGCAGAGGCGGTAACACTCAGATTTGGTTTACTGTTGGCCCAAAAGACGGGCTGCAATCGTCTAATCATCAATTATGATAATATGGAGGTCATCGAAACAATAAAGAACGGAGGACAGTCTGCGGGAGCGACTGCTTCAATTTTTGAGGCTTGTTTTTTTATGGCCTGTGATTTTCCTCAAACCAGTTTTGAACATTGTAACAGGGAAGCGAATAAAGTAGCTCATGAGCTTGCTAGATTAGCAAAAAGTTCCATGACTAGGGATTGGATAGAGGAGCCCATGGAAGATCTTGTAACTCTCTTGATAGACGATGTAACAATTATTTCTATTTAATAAAGTTTCAAGTTGTTTTAAAAAAAATGAGAGCCCGCTTCATGCCTACTCACTACACCCGTGATCTCTTCAAGAAGTTGCAACTCCTCAAGCAAGGCACGGAGACGGTGGAAGAATACTACCAAGAAATGGAGATTGCCATGATACGAGCCAATGTAAAGGAAGACGACGAGCAAACAATGGCACGCTTCTTGAACGGCCTCAACCACCCAATCAAGTGGATTGCCGACTTCCAACCATACTCAAACCTTCTCGAGCTAGTTTATCAAGCGACCAAGGCCGAGCGACAAGTGCAAGATGACTTCAAATACGCCGAGTACTCATCCAAGACCTACGGCTCCTCCTCTCAAGCTCCCGCGACTTTGGCACCTCCTACCTCAACTAGAGCATCACCAAGTACCGGTGACAAGTCAAGTTCCAAGCAAGCTGCGCCTTCCTCGACTCGTCCTCCGGCAAGCACCTACAAATACAAGACTCCTTCATCTTCGGCGCCTACCGATGATCCCTTCAAGACAAGTTCATTCAAGTGCTTCACATGTGGTGGCTGAGGACACAAGTCTTTCCAATGCACCAACAAGTGAACCATGATCTTCAATGATGATGGTACATATGACTCGATGAGTGAAGAAGAAATGGAAGCCATTGAGCACGTGGCCATGCACCGGCGCGTGAACAAAGATGAAGATGATCAAGTCTTTTGTGACAACGATTCAAGTCCCTCTCTCGTGGTCTCCAAGGTCTTGACGCTCCAACACCACCAAGAAGAAGACCAACGGTGCCACATCTTCCACACCAAGGCCGGCATCAATGGTCGTTCCGTCAAAGTCATCATCGACGGAGGTAGTTTTTGTTGGGTAACGTAGCAGAAATTCAAAAAATTTCCTACGTGTCACCAAGATCTATCTATGGAGAGACCAGCAACGAGTAGAAAGGAGAGTGCATCTACATACCCTTGTAGATCGCTAAGCGGAAGCGTTCAAGTGAACGGGGTTGATGGAGTCGTACTCGTCGTGATTCAGATCACCGATGATCCTAGTGCCGAACGGACAGCACCTCCGCGTTCAACACACGTACAGCTCGACGATGTCTCCCACGCCTTGATCCAGCAAGGAGAGAGGGAGAGGTTGAGGAAGACTCCATCCAGCAGCAGCACAACGGCGTGGTGGTGATGGAGGAGCGTGGCAATCCTGCAGGGCTTCGCCAAGCACCTACGGGAGAGGAGGAGGTGTCACGGGAGGGAGGGAGGCGCCAGGGGCTCAGGTATTGATGCCCTCCCTCCCCTCCACTATATATAGGGGCAGGGGAGAGGGGGGAGGCGCAGCCTTGCCCCTTCCTCCAAGGAAAGGGTGCGGCTAAGAGGGGGGGAGGAGTCCATCCTCCCCGAGGCACCTCGGAGGTGCCTTCCGCCTTTAGGACTCTCCCCTTTTTCCTATATCTTGGCGCATGGGCCTCTAGGGGCTGGTGCCCTTGGCCCATGTAGGCCAAGGCGCACCCCTACAGCCCATGTGGCCCCCCGGGGCATGTGGCCCCACCCGGTGGGCCCCCGGGACCCTTCCGGTGGTCCCGGTACAATACCGATGACCCCGAAACTTGTCCCGATGGCCGAAACAGGACTTCCTATATATAAATCTTTACCTCCGGACCATTCCGGAACTCCTCGTGACGTCCGGGATCTCATCCGGGACTCCGAACAACATTCGGTAACCACATACAAACTTCCTTTATAACCCTAGCGTCATCGAACCTTAAGTGTGTAGACCCTACGGGTTCGGGAGACATGTAGTCATGACCGAGATGTTCTCCGGTCAATAACCAACAGCGGGATCTGGATACCCATGTTGGCTCCCACATGTTCCACGATGATCTCATCGGATGAACCACGATGTCAAGGACTCAATCGATCCCGTATACAATTCCCTTTGTCTAGCAGTATGGTACTTGCCCGAGATTCGATCGTCGGTATACCGATACCTTGTTCAATCTCGTTACCGGCAAGTCTCTTTACTCGTTCCGTAACACATCATCCCGTGATCAACCCCTTGGTCACATTGTGCACATTATGATGATGTCCTACCGAGTGGGCCCAGAGATACCTCTCCGTTTACACGGAGTGACAAAATCCCAATCTTGATTCGTGCCAACCCAACAGACACTATCAGAGATACCCGTAGTGTACCTTTATAGCCACCCAGTTACGTTGTGACGTTTGGTACACCCAAAGCACTCCTACGGTATCCGGGAGTTGCACAATCTCATGGTCTAAGGAAATGATACTTGACATTAGAAAAGCTTTAGCATATGAACTACATGATCTTGTGCTAGGCTTAGGATTGGGTCTTGTCCATCACATCATTCTCCTAATGATGTGATCCCGTTATCAACGACATCCAATGTCCATGGTCAGGAAACCGTAACCATCTATTGATTAACGAGCTAGTCAACTAGAGGCTTACTAGGGACATGGTGTTGTCTATGTATCCACACATGTATCTGAGTTTCCTATCAATACAATTCTAGCATGGATAATAAACGATTATCATGAACAAGGAAATATAATAATAATCAATTTATTATTGCTTCTAGGGCATATTTCCAACAGTCTCCCACTTGCACTAGAGTCAATAATCTAGTTCACATCGATATGTGATTAACACTCAAGGTCACATCCCCATGTGACTAACACCCAAAGAGTTTACTAGAGTCAATAATCTAGTTCACATTTACCATGTGATTAACACTCGATGAGTTCTGGGTTTGATCATGTTATGCTTGTGAGAGAGGTTATAGTCAACGGGTCTGAACCTTTCAGATCCGTGTGTGCTTTACAAATCTCTATGTCATCTCCTAGATGCAGCAACCACGTTCTATTTGGAGCTATTCCAAATAACTGTTCTACTTGGAGCTATTCTAAATTGTTGCTCCATTATACGTATCCGGTATCTCTACTCAGAGCTATCCGGATAGGTGTTAAGCTTGCATCGACGTAACCCTTTACGACGAACTCTTTTACCACCTCCATAATTGAGAAAATTCCTTAGTCCACTAGTTACTAAGGATAACTTTGACCGCTGTCCTGTGATCCATTCTTGGATCACTCTTGTACCCCTTGACTGACTCATGGTAAAGCACACTTCAGGTGCGGTACACAGCATAGCATACTGTAGAGCCTATGTCTTAAGCATAGGGGACGACCTTCGTTCCTTTCTCTCTATTCTGCCATGGTCGAGCTTTAAGTCTTAACTTCATACCTTACAACTCAGGCAAGAACTCCTTCTTTGACTGATCCATCTTGAACACCTTCAAGATCACGTCAAGGCATGTGCTCACGTCAAGATCACGTCGGTATACCGATACCTTGTTCAATCTCGTTACCGGCAAGTCTCTTTACTCGTTCCGTAACACATCATCCCGTGATCAACCCCTTGGTCACATTGTGCACATTATGATGATGTCCTACCGAGTGGGCCCAGAGATACCTCTCCGTTTACACGGAGTGACAAAATCCCAATCTCGATTCGTGCCAACCCAACAGACACTTTCAGAGATACCCGTAGTGTACCTTTATAGCCACCCAGTTACGTTGTGACGTTTGGCACACCCAAAGCACTCCTACGGTATCCGGGAGTTGCACAATCTCATGGTCTAAGGAAATGATACTTGACATTAGAAAAGCTTTAGCATACGAACTACATGATCTTGTGCTAGGCTTAGGATTGGGTCTTGTCCATCACATCATTCTCCTAATGATGTGATCCCGTTATCAACGACATCCAATGTCCATGGTCAGGAAACCGTAACCATGTATTGATTAACGAGCTAGTCAACTAGAGGCTTACTAGGGACATGGTGTTGTCTATGTATCCACACATGTATCTGAGTTTCCTATCAATACAATTCTAGCATGGATAATAAACGATTATCATGAACAAGGAAATATAATAATAATCAATTTATTATTGCCTCTAGGGCATATTTCCAACAGTCTCCCACTTGCACTAGAGTCAATAATCTAGTTCACATCGATATGTGATTAACACTCAAGGTCACATCCCCATGTGACTAACACCCAAAGAGTTTTGGGTTTGATCATGTTGCTTGTGAGAGAGGTTATAGTCAACGGGTCTGAACCTTTCAGATCCGTGTGTGCTTTACAAATCTCTATGTCATCTCCTAGATGCAGCTACCACGTTCTATTTGGAGCTATTCCAAATAACTGTTCTACTTGGAGCTATTCTAAATTGTTGCTCCATTATACGTATCCGGTATCTCTACTCAGAGCTATCCGGATAGGTGTTAAGCTTGCATCGACGTAACCCTTTACGACGAACTCTTTTACCACCTCCATAATTGAGAAAATTCCTTAGTCCACTAGTTACTAAGGATAACTTTGACCGCTGTCCTGTGATCCATTCTTGGATCACTCTTGTACCCCTTGACTGACTCATGGTAAAGCACACTTCAGGTGCGGTACATAGCATAGCATACTGTAGAGCCTATGTCTTAAGCATAGGGGACGACCTTTGTTCCTTTCTCTCTATTCTGCCATGGTCGAGCTTTAAGTCTTAACTTCATACCTTACAACTCAGGCAAGAACTCCTTATTTGACTGATCCATCTTGAACACCTTCAAGATCACGTCAAGGCATGTGCTCATTTGAAAGTACTATTAAGCGTTTTGATCTATCCTTATAGATCTTGATGCTCAATGTTCAAGTAGCTTAATCCAGGTTTTCCATTGAAAACACTTTCCAAATAACCCTATATGCTTTCCAGAAATTCTGCGTCATTTCTGATCATTAATATGTCAACAACATATACTCATCAGAAATTCTATAGTGCTCACACTCACTTCTTTGGAAATACAAGTTTCTCATAAACTTTGTATACACCCAAAATCTTTGATCATCATCAAAGCATACATTCCAACTCCGAGATGCTCACTCCAGTCCTCAGAAGGATTGCTGGAGCTTTGCATACTTATTAGCATATTTCAGGATAGACAAAACCTTCCGGTTGTATCACATACAACCTTTCCTCAAGAATCGTCGAGGAAACAATGTTTTGACATCCTATCTGCAAGATTTCATAAATAATGCAGTAATTGCTAATATAATTCCAACAGACTCTTAGCATTGCTACGAGTGAGAAAGTCTCATCGTAGTCAACTCCTTGAACTTGTTGAAAAACATCTTAACGACAAGTCGAGCTTTCTCAATGGTGACACTTACCATCATTGTCTGTCTTCCTTTCAAAATCCATATGTACCTAATAGCCTTACGACCATCAAGTAGTTCTTCCAAAGTCTACACTTTGTTTTCATACATGGATCCTCTCTCGGGTTTTATGGCCTTGAGCCATTTATCGGAATCCGGGCCCACCATCGCTTCTCCATAGCTCGTAGGTTCATTGTTGTCTAGCAACATGACTTCCAAGACAGGATTATGTACCACTCTGAAGTAGTACGCATCCTTGTCATCCCACGAGGTTTGGTAGTGACTCGATCCGAAGTTTCATGATCACTATCATAAGCTTCCACTTCAGTTGGTGTACGTGCCACAGGAACAACTTCCTGTGCCCTGCAACACACTTGTTGAAGTGACGGTTCAATAACCTCATCAAGTCTCCACCATCCTCCCACTCAACTTTTCGAGAGAAACCTTTCCTCGAGAAAGGACCCGATTCTAGAAACAATCCCTTATTGCTTTCGAATCTGAGACAGGAGGTATACCCAACTGTTTTGGGTGTTCTATGAAGATGCATTTATCCGCTTTGGGTTCGAGCTTATCAGCCTGAAACCTTTCCACATAAGCATCGCAGCCCCAAACTTCTAAGAAATGACAGCTTAGGTTTCTCTAAACCATAATTCATACGGTGTCATCTCAACGGAATTACGTGGTGCCCTATTTAAAGTGAATGTGGTTGTCTCTAATGCCTAACCCATAAACTATCGTGGTAATTCGATAAGAGACATCATGGTATGCACCATATCCAATAGGGTGCAACTATGACGTTTGGACACACCATCACACTATGGTGTTCCAGGCTGTATCAGTTGTGAAACAATTTCCACAATGTCTTAATTCTGTGCCAAACTCGTGATTCAGATATTCATCTCTATGATCATATCATAGATCTTTTATCCTCTTGTCACGACGATCTTTCAACTTCACACTGAAATTACTTGAACCTTTCAATAATTCAGACTCGTGATTCATCAAGTAAATATACTCAACATCTACTCGAATCATCTGTGAAGTAAGAACATAACGATATTCACTGCATGCCTCAGCACTCATTGGACTGCACACATCAAAATGTGTTACTTCCAACAAGTTGCTATCTTGTTCCATCTTACTGAAAACGAGGCTTTTCAGTCATCTTGCCCATGTGGTATGATTTGCATGTCCCAAGTGATTCAAAACCAAGTGAGTCAAAACGGTCCATTTGCATGGAGTTTCTTCATGCGTACACACCAATAGACATGGTTCGCATGTCTCAAACTTTTCAAAAACGAGTGAGTCCAAAGATCCATCAACATGGAGCTTCTTCATGCGTTTTATACCGATATGACTTACGTGGCAGTGCCACAAGTAGGTGGTACTATCATTACTATGAACATGTGTATCACTACGATCGAGATTTAATAAACCATTCATTTTAGGTGTAAGACCATTGAAGGTATTATTCAAATAAACAGAGTAACCATTATTCTCCTTAAATGAATAACCGTATTGCGATAGACGTAATCCAATCATGTCTATGCTCAACGCAAACACCAAATAACAATTATTTAGGTTTAACACCAATCTCTTTGGTAGAGGGAGCGTGCGATGCTTGATCATATCAAGCTTGGAAAAACTTCCAACACATATCGTCAGCTCACCTTTAGCTAGTCTCCGTTTATTCCGTAGCCTTTTGTTTCGAGTTACTAACACTTAGCAACCGAACCGGTATCTAATATCCTGGTGCTACTAGGAGTACTAGCAAAGTACACATTAACACAATGTATATCCAATATACTTCTATCGACCTTGCCAGCCTTCTTATCTACCAAGTATCTAGGGTAATTCTGCTCTAGTGGTTGTTCCCCTTATTACAGAAGCACTTAGTCTCGGGTTTGGGTTTTACCTTGGGTTTCTTCACTAGAGAAGCAGCTGATTTGCCGTTTCATGAAGTATCCCTTCTTGCCCTTGCCCTTCTTGAAACTAGTGGTTTCACCAACCATCAACAATTGATGCTCCTTCTTGATTTCTACTTTCGCGGTGTCAAACATCGCGAATACCTCAAGGATCATCATATCTATCCCTGATATGTTATAGTTCATCACGAAGCTCTAACAGCTTGGTGGCAATGACTTTGGAGAACCATCACTGTCTTATCTGGAAGATCAACTCCCACTCGATTCAAATGATTGTTGTACTCAGACAATCTGAGCACAAGCTCAACAATTGAGCTTTTCTCCTTAGTTTGCAGGTTAAGAAAGTCATCGGAGGTCTTATACCTCTTGACATGGGCACGAGCCTGAAATCCCAATTTCAGCCCTCAAAACATCTCATATGTTTCGCGAAAAAACGTCTTTGGTGCCTCAACTCTAAACCGTTTAACTGAACTATCACGTAGTTATCAAAACGTGTATGTCAGATGTTCGCAACAACCACAGACAACGTTCGAGGTTCAGCACACTGAGCGGTGCATTAAGGACATAAGCCTTCTATGAAGCAATGAGGACAATCCTCAGTTTACGGACCTAGTCCGCATAATTGCTACTATCAACTTTCAACTAATTTTTCTCTAGGAACATATCTAAACAGTAGAACTATAGCGTGAGCTACGACATAATTTGCAAAAACCTTTTGACTATGTTCAGGATAATTAAGTTCATCTTATGAACTCCCACTCAGATAGACATCCCTCTAGTCATCTAAGTGATTACATGATCCGAGTCAAACTAGGCCGTGTCCGATCATCACGTGAGACGGACTAGTCATCATCGGTGAACATCTTCATGTTGATCGTATCTTCTATACGACTCATGTTCGACCTTCCGGTCTCCGTGTTCCGAGGCCATGTCTGTACATGCTAGGCTCGTCAAGTTAACCCTAAGTGTTTCGCGTGTGTAAATCTGTCTTACACCCGTTGTATGTGAACGTTAGAATCTAACACCCGATCATCACGTGGTGCTTCGAAACACGAACTGTCGCAACGGTGCACAGTTAGGGGAGAACACTTCTTGAAATTGTTGTAAGGGATCATCTTATTTACTACCGTCGTTCTAAGCAAATAAGATGTATAAACATGATAAACATCACATGCAATCAAATAGTGACATGATATGGCCATCATCACTTTGCTCCTTTTGATCTCCATCTTCGGGGCTCCATGATCATCATCGTCACCGGCATGACACCATGATCTCCATCATCATGATCTCCATCATCGTGTCTTCATGAAGTTGCCTCGCCAACTATCACTTCTACTACTATGGCTAACGGTTAGCAATAAAGTAAAGTAATTACATGACGTTTAAGTTGACACGCAGGTCACAAATAAATAAAGACAACTCCTATGGCTCCTGCCGGTTGTCATACTCATCGACATGCAAGTCGTGATTCCTATTACAAGAACATGATCAATCTCATACATCACATATATCATTCATCACATCCTTTTTGGCCATATCACATCACATAGCATACCCTGCAAAAACAAGTTAGACGTCCTCTAATTGTTGTTTGCATGTTTTACGTGGTTGCTATGGGTTTCTAGCAAGAACGTTTCTTACCTACGCATGAACCACAACGTGATATGCCAATTGCTATTTACCCTTCATAAGGACCCTTTTCATCGAATCCGATCCGACTAAAGTGGGAGAGACAGACACCCGCTAGCCACCTTATGCAACTAGTGCATGTTTGTCGGTGGAACCGGTCTCACGTAAGCGTACGTGTAAGGTTGGTCCGGGCCGCTTCATCCCACGATGCCGCCGAATCAAGATAAGACTAGTAACAGCAAGCATATTGAACAATATCGACGCCCACAACTACTTTGTGTTCTACTCGTGCAAAGAATCTACGCAATAGACCTAGCTCATGATGCCACTGTTGGGTAACGTAGCAGAAATTCAAAAATTTTCCTACGTGTCACCAAGATCTATCTATGGAGAGACCAGCAACGAGTAGAAAGGAGAGTGCATCTACATACCCTTGTAGATCGCTAAGCGGAAGCATTCAAGTGAACGGGGTTGATGGAGTCGTACTCGTCGTGATTCAGATCACCGATGATCCTAGTGCCGAACGGACAGTACCTCCGTGTTCAACACACGTACAGCTCGACGATGTCTCCCACGCCTTGATCCAGCAAGGAGAGAGGGAGAGGTTGAGGAAGACTCCATCCAGCAGCAGCACAACAGCGTGGTGGTGATGGAGGAGCGTGGCAATCCTGCAGGGCTTCGCCAAGCACCTACGGGAGAGGAGGAGGTGTCACGGGAGGGAGGGAGGCGCCAGGGGCTCAGGTATTGATGCCCTCCCTCCCCTCCACTATATATAGGGGCAGGGGAGAGGGGGGAGGCGCAGCCTTGCCCCTTCCTCCAAGGAAAGGGTGCGGCTAAGAGGGGGGGAGGAGTCCATCCTCCCCAAGGCACCTCGGAGGTGCCTTCCCCCTTTAGGACTCTCCCCTTTTTCCTATATCTTGGCGCATGGGCCTCTAGGGGCTGGTGCCCTTGGCCCATGTAGGCCAAGGCGCACCCCCTACAGCCCATGTGGCCCCCCGGGGCAGGTGGCCCCACCCGGTGGGCCCCCGGGACCCTTCCGGTGGTCCCGGTACAATACCGATGACCCCGAAACTTGTCCCGATGGCCGAAACAGGACTTCCTATATATAAATCTTTACCTCCGGACCATTCAGAAACTCCTCGTGACGTCCGGGATCTCATCCGGGACTCCGAACAACATTCGGTAACCACATACAAACTTCCTTTATAACCCTAGCGTCATCGAACCTTAAGTGTGTAGACCCTACGGGTTCGGGAGACATGTAGTCATGACCGAGATGTTCTCCGGTCAATAACCAACAGCGGGATCTGGATACCCATGTTGGCTCCCACATGTTCCACGATGATCTCATCGGATGAACCACGATGTCAAGGACTCAATCGATCCCGTATACAATTCCCTTTGTCTAGCGGTATGGTACTTGCCCGAGATTCGATCGTCGGTATACCGATACCTTGTTCAATCTCGTTACTGGCAAGTCTCTTTACTCGTTCCGTAACACATCATCCCGTGATCAACCCCTTGGTCACATTGTGCACATTATGATGATGTCCTACCGAGTGGGCCCAGAGATACCTCTCCGTTTACACGGAGTGACAAAATCCCAATCTCGATTCGTGCCAACCCAACAGACACTATCAGAGATACCCGTAGTGTACCTTTATAGCCACCCAGTTACGTTGTGACGTTTGGTACACCCAAAGCACTCCTACGGTATCCGGGAGTTGCACAATCTCATGGTCTAAGGAAATGATACTTGACATTAGAAAAGCTTTAGCATACGAACTACATGATCTTGTGCTAGGCTTAGGATTGGGTCTTGTCCATCACATCATTCTCCTAATGATGTGATCCCGTTATCAACGACATCCAATGTCCATGGTCAGGAAACCGTAACCATCTATTGATTAACGAGCTAGTCAACTAGAGGCTTACTAGGGACATGGTGTTGTCTATGTATCCACACATGTATCTGAGTTTCCTATCAATACAATTCTAGCATGGATAATATACGATTATCATGAACAAGGAAATATAATAATAATCAATTTATTATTGCCTCTAGGGCATATTTCCAACAGTTTTCACAACTTAGCAAGTGAAGAGCTATGTTCCAAGATGCAATTGGTCAAGAAGAAGCACCCTCGTCCCTACAAGGTGCAATGGCTAAGCGACTCCGGCACTATTCAAGTGGAGCACACGATGCAAGTTTCTTTCAAGATCAGTGCCTATGGGGACACCTTGGAGTGCGATGTGGTTCCTATGTCTGTGTGTCATCTTCTTTTGGGAAGACCTTGGCAATTCGACCGCGGCGTCATCCACAACAGACGAACCAACCACTATAGCTTCAAGATGAAAGTCAAGGAGTATGTGCTTCGACCAATTTCACCAAGCCAAGTGATCGCCGACAAGCAAGCTTCCACCCATCATGGAGATACTAGTGAGAGAGTGAACCACCAAAAAGAAAGTGAGAGCCACAAGCCAAAATTGAGCGCCTCTTCGCCACGAGAGAAAAACTTAGTCCTCCTAGCCACAAAAAGAGAGACGAGAGAAGTGTGTGAGAACCCATCGAGTGTCATCCACTTTGTCCTCCTATGCAAAGATGAGGTGATAAAAACTAACAATCCTAATCCTCTTCCTCTAGTGTTTCCAACTTGTTGCAGGAATTCGAGGATGCCTTTTCCGATGATCTACCTCCCGGTCTCCCTCCTCTACGTGGCATTGACCATAGGATCGACCTTATCCCCGGCGCACCTCTTCCAAACAAGGCTCCCTACCGCGTCAACCCCGAAGAAACTAAGGAGATCCAATGGCAAGTACAACAACTCATCGACAACAGACATGTACATGAAAGCTTAAGCCCTTGTGTCGTTCTGGTTATACTTGTGCCCAAGCAAGATGGTAGTTTTCGCATGTGCTCCGATTGCAGACCTATTAATGCTATCACCATTAATTATAGGCATCCCATTCCTCGCCTAGATGATATGCTAGATGAACTTAGCGGCGCCACCATTTTCTCAAAATTGATCTTAAAAGTGGCTATTATCAAATCTGCATACAAGAAGGTGATGAATGGAAAACCGCTTTCAAAACAAAATTTGGCTTGTACGAGTGGTTGGTTATGCCTATGGGTTTATCGGAAGCTCCCGGTACTTTCATGTGCCTTATGCATTTTGTTCTTCGTCCTTACATTGGAGTGTTTGTTGTGGTCTACTTCGATGACATACTTGTTTTAGCAAATCCATCAAAGATCATCTAAATCATGTTAGGGCTGTTTTGCAAACTCTTCGCAAGGAACGTCTCTATGCCAACATGAAAAAGTGCATGTTTGGTGTTGACAAGCTTGTTTACTTGGGTTTCATTGTTTCCTCAAAGGGTGTCCATGTCAATGAATCTAAAATTGAAGCAATTAAAACTTGGCCCCAATCCACTAATTTGCAACAAGTGCGTAGCTTTCTTGGCCTTGCGGGTTTCTGTCATCGCTTTGTGAAAGATTTTAGCACCATCACCGCACCTTAGCATGCCTTGAGTAAGAAAAATGCTCCTTTTGTTTGGGGACCTTTGCAATCTACCGCTTTTGATGAGCTCAAATCTTTGCTTACTCATGCTCCGATCTTGCTTTACCCAACTTTGACAAAACTTTTGAGGTTCATTGCGATGCAAGTGGTAATGGAATTGGTGGAGTTTTGATGCAAGAAAAACGAGCTATTGCATATTTTAGTGAAAAACTATCCGGTGCTCAACTCAATTACCCCATCTATGACAAAGAATTGTATGCTTTAGTGCGTGTGTTGCATGTTTGGGAGCATTAGCTTAGACCGCATGAGTTTGTCATACATACCGATCATGAGACACTTAAGTACCTCAAAGGTCAAACCAAATTGAATAAATGGCATGCTAAATGGAGTGAATTTATTGAATCTTTCCCCTACGTGATCAAGTACATTAAGGGCAAAGAGAATGTTATGGCGGATGCCCTTTCCTGCAAATGCATGTTACTTACTCAACTTGAATTGAATGTTGTTCGATTTGATCATATCAAAGATTTGTATGAGCCTGATGTGACTTTTGCTACTCCTTATGCTAAGTGTGTGACACATACTTCTTGGGAACGATATTATATCAAAGATGGTTATCTTATGAGAGCTAACAAACTATGCATTCCCGAGTCTTCTCTTTGTTTGTTACTTTTGCAAGAGGCTCATGGAGGTGGACTCATGGGACACTTTGGACGCAACAAGACTTTTGCAACGCTTTCCAAGAACTATTTTTGGCCCAAGATGTTTCACGATGTCGCCCGCTTCACCAACCAGTGCTCTACATGTTGCAAAGCTAAGTCACAATCTCAATCCCATGGTTTACATATGCCTTTACCTATTCCACATCAACCTTGGGAAGATATTAGCATGGATTTTTTGCTTGGATTACCTAGGACTGAAAATGTCAAGGACTCCGTTTTTGTTGTTGTGGATCGATTCTCTAAAATGGCTCATTTTATCCCATGCAATAAGATAGATGATGCTTCACATGTTGCCAATCTCTTTTGTAGGGAAATCTTGAGGTTGCACGGTGTGCCAAAGACAATTGTGTCGGATCAAGACGTCAAGTTCTTAAGCTACTTGTGGAAGACGCTATGCGCCAAGCTCGGAATCAAGCTACTCTTCTCCATGGCGTGTCATCCTCAAACCGATGGCCAAACGGAAGTCACCAATCGAACGCTTGCAACTCTCCTACGCGTGTTGATAAAGAAGAACATCAAGGAGTGGGAGGAGTGCCTACCCATCGCCGAGTACGCCTACAACCGTGCAAGACACTCTACAACTGGCAAGTCCCCCTTCGAGGTTGTCTATGGTTTCAACCCTTTGTCGCCATTGGACATCCTTCCTCTACCGCTTCAAGAACGAGCAAACATGGATGCAAGTGCAAGAGCCGCCTACCTCAAGAAGATGCATGAAGAAACACGTTCCACGATCGAGCGCCAAGTACAATGACTCACTGCCAAGCTCAACATCAACAAGTCTTCGATGGTGTTTCAACCGGGTGATCAAGTATGGATACATCTCCACAAGGACCGCTTCCCCAAGGAACACAAGTCCAAGCTACTCCCGAGAGCCGACGGACCATTCAAGGTGCTCGCATGCTACAACGACAACGCCTACAAGGTCGACATCCCACGTGACAAGTACAACGTTAGCGACATCTTCAACGTCAAAGACTTGGCCAAGTACCATGGTGATGAAGAGCACGATTCATGGACGGATCTCTCCCAAGGGGGGGGGGAGAGATGATGCGGAGCATCCGTCGACTACCCGCACCGACACTCCATCACCACCGCAAGCACCGAGAGGACCAATGACAAGAGCACGTGCACACAACATCGAGAACGAGATCAATTCTATCCTCTTCGAGTTTCGTTCGGTTTCACATGAGAATTGGATTCTACCTCAAAGAGACTCGCTATGCATTCTTAGGCACCAAAAGATGATCGTCAGAAGGAGAAGACGGAGACTCGAGCACCCACAGAGCAAGGGAGAGGAGAGGAGAACGAGAAGAATGAAGAAGGGAGCAAGGAGGTGAAACCCCCTGGACACCCCGGGTGCCCGACCACCCTCCCCTGGGCGCTGCTCCGCCTGCCCCGGGTGCTCGGCCCCTTGGGCTCCGGGTGTCCGGGCCCCTCGCCCAGCCGCCTGCCACCCCCGGGTGCCCAGGACTTGGGCCCCCGGGTGCCCGGCCCTTGCACCACCAACTGCTGGGTGCCGCTGCCGGGTGCCCGGCCACACTCCAGCCAGCCCCTGACATAGCCGGGTGCCCGGCCCCTTTGCCACCGGGTGTCCGGTCCCGCCTGAGCGCAGGTCTCTGACCGGTCCGGGTGCCCAGCCCGTTCCTCCCCGGGTGCCCGGACCCTTCCTCCGTGGCTACGCATTTTAGGGACTTTTTGGTCTTTGTACCCCTCTTTCTCCAAGTTTCGTCCCTAGCCTTTATATACTCTTTACCTAGCTCATTTGGAAGGATAGGAAAGTATTTTAGAACACCAAAGAGAGCTTTGCTCCTTGTATCCCCTCCTCTTGGAGATCAAGCCCCCACCTAGGGAAGAATCCTTTGGATTGTCAAGGCCTCCTCTTGGAGAAGATCATCATCAAGACCTCACCTAGTGGGAAGAACTTACCTAGTGCTATTTTCCTTGAATTGTTCATGTAATCTTGTGGATCTCAAGTATGCTATGGATGTGATATTTGGGTTTGTTTGAGTGTTTTGTGCCGTGTGTTCTTGAGTGTTCTTCCTCCTTTTCCCCCTCCAAGTGTGAAAAGATCCCCTCTAGGGTTTCACCCTACAACACAGTGCCATATGAACGGGAAGAGGTGAAAGAAGCTCTGTTTCAGATGTTCCCTACAAAATCAATGGGGTCGGACAGCTTCCCAACGCACTTCTTCCAGAGACACTGGGATGTTTGCGGCGTTTCCGTCACTGATGCTATTCTTGGTATTCTTCGGGGAGAGGAAAGTGCAGAATGCATTAATGATACACTCCTAGTCCTATCCCGAAGGTATCTAACCCAATACTTTATCTCAATTTCGTCCCATTAGTCTTTGTAATGTGTTCTACAAAATAACATCAAAGGTGTTGGCTAATCGCTTGAAAGAGATTTTGCCCGAAATAGTTTCTGAGTAACAGCCGGCCTTTGTCCCGGGGGAGGATGATCAAAGACAATATTATCTTGGCTTTTGAGTGCTTACATTTTATGAAAAGGAGTAGGTCTAAAAATAACAGCTACTATGCACTCAAGTTGAACATGATGAAGGCATAGGACAGGGTTGAGTGGAGCTATTTGAGGGCAATGATGGAGAAACTTGCCTTTGATGCACCTTGGATTTCGGTTGTTATGAATCTGGTGAGCTCTGTTTCTTTTTCTGTTATGTTCAACGGAACTAAATTGGAGGAGTTTAAACCATCTCGTGGAATTCAACAGGGAGATCCTATCTCTCCATACCTTTTGTATCTCTCCATACCTTTTGTTGTTAGCAGCGGAGGGCCTTTCTTCACTCAAAATCGCATGCACGCAGCAGTTTTTTTTAGTTCCCTTGCCTCGCTTCTGGAGTGTGGCTTATGTAATCTCAGACTCTTGCCTTTGTTTTAGCTTGGTTTGCTTTTTTTCGAACTGCTCCTTTCAGTGAGCTGATTGTATGCAACGATTGTACTTCCTCCGTCCGAAAATACTTGTCACCAAAATGGATAAAAAGAGATGTCAGTATTTGGTTTCATTCGAGCAATGGAAGCAGGGAGGAGCCTCCCTGTTCTTCTAAAAAAAAGAATGCACTATAACGGGCGAAAGAGCGGGAGTAATGACTTTCTGGATATATCCACGTGAAAGATTGGAATTTCAACATACACCATAATGATTTGCACCCATAATTTTCAGAAGAAGAAAAAAAATACGAATTCAAGCTAATGAAATCACAGCCTCTTTGCTGTTGGTGCCAGAATTCTAGAGTTACGATGGCAAAATTAAACTGCGCCTTGGCAAAATTAAACTGCAAGGCTATAGATTGTAATGATACATATCAACCTTTTATCTTTAACACAAGCAACAAAAGTAAAATGCTCCACAATAGCCATCTTGCAGGGGCTAGCAGTTATCATGGAGTCTTTTTTTTAGAAAAGGAGGATGACTCCCGGCCTCTACATCTGGGCGATGCATACGGCCATTTTATTAATTATTCTAACAAGACCTTACAAAGTCATACAACAGTAAGATTAAAGCCGCCGTCTAAGCAATACACCTATCGAGTTGATGAAGGGGCGCATATAACCTGGGCCTAATACCAAACAGACATCGCAGCCAAGCCTAACATCTAAGACCTGAGACCCCAACCTAGCCACTTGCCGGGTCTGGGGCACACACTGGTCCGGCGTGCTCTCAGAGGCCGCCGCCGCTAACTACCACCGCTCCATCTTCAGAACTGTACTGATGCATCAACCTTGCTTGGTCCAGCTATCGTCGACGCCACCACGGCGCCCAACGGCACCTCCTCCCTGCGCGCAAATAGCTGAACACGTCGCGGTCGCCACTGATATACCTCAACGCCATGCTGCCAAGTACCACCAGCCAGCACAGCTTGAAGCCCTTGGAGGATCTGTCGTGCGTAGCACCTACCGACCAGGCATGACCAAGTGTAGCACCTGTCGGTCAGGCATGACTTGACATCTCCATCGAAGCTCCGTGCAAGACGAAGCCGCTCCACCTCCTACCTCTGACTTCCAGCGCTGCTCCATAAAACGATGCTCCCAAGAGAGAAACGACACCGCAGTGCCGCCATTGTTCGGTTTGGAACACCAGATCCTAGGGTTTCCCCCGGAGCAATACGAGTGGGTCGACGGTAGTCACATGACGATGCCTTCATCAAGGTAACGACGTGGAACGCCGCCATCGCCCGCCGTCGGCTCGGTTTTCACCGGCAACTACATCTTCCCGACTCGCAGCTGGTGCCAGATGACGGATCCCGAGATCCGAACACCCAGCCTCAGGCTGACCACCTCTGACGGAAGAGACGACCACCACCACCGGCTGCACTGTTCAGAACAGATCTGATCGAAGGTGTCGCCGATGAAACCAGCAGGCCCTCCATGCCGCCGTCGCCGATCTGAAGGCAGCATGCATGCCATCGCAGCCAAGCTGGTCGCCGCTGACCGCCGCCGCCGCCGCCGCCCGAAGGGCCATCCGCAGCACCAAGCCGTCGCCGTCCGAGGACGGGCCAGCCTCCCACCGCCTGCAGCCATCCGCCGCGCCACAGATCCTAGATCGGTCGCGCCACCACACGCCTTGGGGTCCGCCCCACCCCGGAGACGCGCGAGAGAGGAGATCCTCCGCCACCGCCGTCGCCCCCCGGGCTTAGCCCGGCGGCGTCTTCCGGCGGCGGTGGAGGGAGAGGAGGAGGGAGTTTGCGGCGGCGGCGGCTAGGTTTCTGGCCGCCCGAGTCGCCCTAGTGGGAGTTATCATGGAGTCTTAAGTGCACAAATTTTCCAAACACAAATATCAGCAGTGCAGAGCTTTATAACCCTGTGCTTAATCTGCACAAAATCTTCTAGTAAAAAATACATGAAAATACACTAATGGTGATAACAAATCAGACATGTCATGTATCTGAAACTAAGTGTTTGATAACAGATTTAACACAACTACGGTAACCCAGTGCTCTAAAGTAACATAACATCATGCAATCTAGAGACCAAACCAGTAGGTAGAAACTTTTTTTTAGAACGAAGGCTCGCGAAGAGCCCGACTTTGAATTAACAAAGCCATCAACCGGCCAGAAATTACAGACACACAACAGGCCACATCGGCTCAATGATACAAGGGGGCATTCTAGGGAGCTTACAACTCAACGCCGCGCACTAGCTTGAAAGAAAATTAAAACAAAGCCCAAAGCTTGCACTAGCAGAAGACCGCAACGAACAGGTACCGAGGGAAGCGACCATCAGGCAGGATGAGGACCTGCTAAAACAGAGTGTGGGCATGAACTGGGCTGACGCCTAGGATGAAGAGATCGAAGCATCTTCCTCCTCTCGTGCCGCATAGGGACCCTTCCCTCTCGCCTTGGATCGAAAGGCATCGACCCAGCAGACCTGAGAAGCGCTCACCCTAGAGCAGAAGAGATGCCGACCTCGAGACCTGGAGCAACCACAGAGCACCACCCCAAAGCCAATGAGCACACAACATCCTCCATACTGCCGCACCTTAGGACACCAGTAAGCTGCATGAAGGCCACCGGGAGTAGCTGCTGAAGAAAGGCCAGCAAGGGCATCAAGGAGGACCGCAGAACGTCGAGGAGCAAGACCCGTCGGCCATTGAAGAAAGAGAACCGGGAGTCCACAACCGGGACGTGTTGCAGTTGCTGGGAAGGGGAACCCTATCCCCTACCGCCGGATCGAAGGCGCCGTACCGCCAGCCTTGTGCTAAACACGTCGCAACCAGTGTGCTCCACCCATGAGGGGAACGGAGACAATGCCAGCCATGCCAATCCCGACGGAACCGCCACCACCAGACAACCAAAGCCGCCCAAAGCTCCAACCTTTGACCCACCTCACCCGAACACAATCCCTCCCCAGGCGGCACCTCCAAGGAGGAGCACGACATGAGACGCGCCGTTGCCGCCCAATCCTAGCCAGATTTTGGGCTTTCACCCGGGAGGGGAGAACGGGGGTGGGGAGGGAGGACCTTCGGCTGCACCTCCAAGGAGGAAGAACGGCGCCTATGGCGTCGCTGCCGCCGGGCCGGACAAGCCAACCAACGGTTTCCCGCAGTCCTAGACCTCGCCACCGAGCACACACCAGCTCCAGATCCGGCGCGCATGGCACTAGAGACTGGAGACAGGGTGCAGAGGGAGTCAAAAAGGAGGGAACCAAACCTCAGATCCGACGAGGAGGGGGGACTCCGCGCCATAGCCAACCCCCGCCGGTGGCGGTGGCTCACCACCCGCGTGGTCGAGCACGCCGACCAGAATCACCCGCAACCGGCTCCAGCCGAGGAGGAAGCCGTTGCCTCGCCAAGAAGGGCCGCCACTGCAGATCCGGGGGCGTCCGCCGTAGGTAGAAACTTCACGGACATCATCCCACATAAGCATGGGCTTACCTTGCTGTGTACCAAACAAGGAGGCCACGACATGACGTAGGGATGGACACAAACATAACTCTGACACTGGCCCTCATAGAGCTGATGCACCTCTGTTGTTTCCAGGCATAATGATAATATCCACTCTGGGGAAGTACTATAATTCTGACATTCAGCGTACGCATGGCAGTCGATCGACAGGTACACAAAGCCATCAATGACAGCCAAAATTCTTGCTTCAGCATGAACTACCATTGAACACTTGATGACCTCAACAATCTTGCGCAACGGAAACGACTTGTCCAGCATCCATCTCTCCACACCATCACCATCTTTTCCCCACAACCAAACAAAAAGATTCTGCTCCTCGTCATATATGTCGCCCTCGACATTTAAGTGCACGATACAGAGCTTCCCTTCCTTGGTCTTGCCAAGCTTGAATGTACTCCCTCTGTAAACTAATATAAGAGCGTTTAAATTACTAAAATAGTGATCTAAACGCTTTTATATTAGTTTACGGAGGGAGTAGTAAAGATCATCCAGCCTTCTTTCAAGGGTGGCGGCACATCAATTAGGTAGAACTGAGATGTTGCTGTATTGAGCACTAGCATACCGGAGGCTCCCTTCCCCAATGTCCAGTACACGAATCCATCAACCACCTTGCCACGTTTGAAGGAGCTGGCGTCATTGGGCACCAGGGCCCTTGTTTCCACCCATGGAAAAATCTGCCACTTCATGGTGTGTGATGAGAACACGGCGATGCGCGCCCGCGTCCACGAGCGGTTGCGACGGACACAGACCACGCGCTGCAGCCCCTGCTCCTCCTGGTGGGAGAGCGTGTGGAACTCAAGGTAGCTGCCGTCGGACAAGATCTGGGTGTCGGGGAAGAGGGACAGGGCCTGCCTGAATGGGCTGTAGCTGGCTCACTGCTTCCGGTGGGCGATGTGGATCTCGCCGTTCAAGCTGTATTCGAACTGCCATCCAGGGTGGTCGGCGGGAGGGCAGCGCATGCTGCGGGTCTAGAGGAAATCGGCGTCGCGGAAGGCGGCGGCGAGGCCCGGGTCTAAGAGCATCTCCAGCCGCGCCCCCAACAAGCCCCCCGGTGATTTTTCGGCCGCCGGCGCCAAAAAATCGGCCCAGTCGTGCCCCAGGGGCTCATTTTTCGCCGGCTCGGGCCGAAATTGGCGCCGGCGGACCCAACCCGAACCCGGCGCGCTGGGGGTCGCTCGGGGGCGCCGGGCAAATCTTTTATGGCGCGAAAGCGTCGTGGGCCAACCGAGTCAGCGACTCGGCTCCCCTCTCGCCGCTTCGTCGTCTTCATCGCCTCGTTTTCCGTGGCGAATCAATGCCAAAGCTGCGCGCGTTGCCGCGCCGGTCAGCCTCCATTGATGCCTCACGGGCGGCGCAGTGAAGTCCGGGCGACGCGCGTTCCCTCGGCCGCCACGTCTCTCGCCACGCGTAACGCGCCGGCCAGCCTACCGCGTGGCGCTTCCGCCTATATAAGCCGAGAACCAGCGCGCCGGACATACGCACGCACACTACACCGCCGACGCGCCCACTTCTCCCTTTTCCTCCTCTCGCCGTCTCCAGCTCAGAAGGATGGCCGAGCGCTTCCCAGGCGACGGCGCGGTGGCGAATGGTTTCGGCCGCCGCCATCTGCACGAGGACGAGGCTCGCCTCCTCTTCGAGGTCGAGTACCCGGCCCCGCCGGACATGCGGGTGCCCGGGTCGTGGAGGATCAGCGCCAGCGGCGTGCCGGTGCCACCACCGCCCACCGGGGCGATGCGGCGTGCGGAGATCGCACGCATCCGCGCGTCCCTGCCGCGGGCGGCGAGGGAAGGCCCGCGGTACACCCCCGACAGCCCGCTCTGGGAGCCCTATTTCCGCCGCCGACACGCCGGGCAGATCGAGGTGACGAACGACGTTGTGCCCTCCGGCAGGCTCAACTCCGAGGGCCGGCGCCGGTGGTGGGGTGTAATCGACCGCACGTTGGAGGCCGTCCTCGAGTACATCAAGGGCGGCAACACGCCGCGCCTCGAGTACCCCGCTCCCCCGACCTTCTCACGCCGCCGTGGGAGCTCCTGGACGCCGAGGCGCATGGAGCGGCCCGGCGCGTCCTCCTCCTCGTCCGGCCGCTCGTCGGGCTCTCCCTGCCTCCGCCCTGTCAAGCCGGAGCCCCAGGACACGTCGGTCAGCTCGCGCACCCACAGCTCCTCCGGCGTTCGCATCGGCGACTCCACCCCCCATCCGGCCGCTTTGTCCTCGTCGAGCCCAAGCCGGAGTCCAGCCTCCCCCCGAAGTACGAGGAGATAGCCCGGCGTGGCTTCTCCGGTGAGGACGCCCTGCAGTGGGCGCGGGACGACTACCTCCGTGACGAGATGGTCCGGCAGCGCCGGGCCCTGGAGGATATGGAAGCCCGCAAGCGCGGGCGCGAGGACGAGCACGGCGTCGTCATCACTACTGGAATCAGAGGATTTTCCATCAGCCCCTTCTTTGTCGTCTGCTAGCGGACGACAAAGAAGGTCTTTGCTATCAGTTTCCAAAAAACAGACGGCAAAGAACTGGCTGATGGCTGATGGCAAAGATCATATTTACCATCAGCCAGTTCTTTGCCGTCTGCTAGCGGACGGCAAAGAAGCTTTGCCGTCGGCTAGCGGACGACAAAGAGGGAGGGGGCCCCACTGATGAGCTGCTCAAAAAAACTTAACGGCCCCCCCTCTTTGCCGTCTGCTAGCAGATGACAAAGAGCAAAAAAGCGGACGACAAAGGGGGGCGGACGGCAAAGATTTAACTTATCTAACAGCGGCCGTGCCCCACCCCGCCCCTCTCTCTCTGTTTCTCTCCCTCTTCACACGCGCGCCGCCGCCCCCACCACTCTCTGCTGCCCCGTCGCCCCACCACCCCGCCACCCCACCGGCCCCCCGCCCCGGTGCCACCGCGGCCCCGTCGCCCCCGCCGCCCTGCC